>NC_068363.1:90268948-90296448 GCF_020536995.1 Dreissena polymorpha
CGTTTGAGTAAAGACTATTTTCATGGGATGATAACAAGAGCGCCGATGTTATTAGAAAAAGCCACTTAAACATAGCTCATTGGTATTAAATACGAGTTATTGAAGGAGCGACTATTATTTAATGTTTATCGTTAACGGAGTTCAAGTGTCAAGTAACGTTAATGGCTTCTTGCGTTGCAATTGAGTTGATTTACATCTTTATGAAAGTTGTTTTAAGTGCAATATCCAGTATTTAAACCAGTATGTCATGCTTTAAGAGATGACACATGCTAATATGAGTTTATTTACTGTGATCAGGTAATGCGACAAAAAAGAATTGAATCATTGCTAAGTGGCAATTTAATGATCGACCATATCATAACATATCTCATTGCTCATAATATTCGAATACGCATTTTTTTTACAGTGACATTCCATATCTAGTGAAAACAGCATTTGTAAAAATATCATGGTAATAAAACGTTGGAAAACTATGTTGTTTGCGTAAACACATCACATGGAGGTAGCCAGATACATAAATGAAAACGTAATTAATACGTGGAAGTAAGTTATAGTTTAACTTAAACGCATGGGTAATTGTTATGAGTATTATATGCTTACCATTTATTAATCCATGATGACGAGATTACTAGCTTAGGGTATCAAATAATTGTGAACGAGATAATTAGCAATAACTGCATACGAAATTAATCAAATAGTTTATTAGGGACGAGATAACATAGTTTCGACAACGACAAAATCAAAAAATCAACACCATTACAGTTTGAATTACAAAATCGTAGAAACGACATATATTCAAACAGAAACATGTTTCACCCGTTCATTTGTATGGTTATGCCATCAATAGCACATTGGTTTAAGATGATCTGTTTTCGTTTACAACACTTATTACCTTACCGAACAATCGCACTATACGGACTAATTGTCTTATACGTTTTGTTAAGCCCGAATGACAAGTTGTAATACGAAAACGTGTGTTTTCTAAGGTCATAAGACAAAATCCATGTGCGGTAAAAATTGTTAAGTTTTTTTTTACATTTATAGATATTTAAGATTTTAATAAATGTAACATGCATGTAACTAAAAAGATGCATTCATATACTGAAAAATAGAAAATGAAGTAAAGTTTCCAAGTTTTATATTTCGGACTAAATTAACCTAATTGGTGTGAAACAATAGCAATTTAACTATACAAACAGTTGTAATACTACTTAAGTCGTTTCATGTTGGCGATTTAGTTGCCCGGTTAGTCAGCAAGTCATGCCTTTAAACTAGGTAGGCAATTCGTAAAGCAATATGTTATGGGGACCATAAGATTAAAATTAACATGGTTATGAATGTGCTATCTCATTATAAATATGACATTAATAATTTCAAATCTCAACACTTTTATTATGATATTTAAAGTGCAATCCGGGCTATAAAACTATTGAGCTTCATTTACCGAGAACAATAAATATATCGTATGGCGAAGTGTTTTGCGACATTAACATTTTACGACCATCATTCATGATCGTTGTCAATCTCCACGCAGAGTTGCCGTTCCTTGCTCTCACATACAACTATGCGAAAAGCTCAGCCCTCCATTTTGTCTATAAAATAGATAAAACCAAACAAACGCATTCAACGTATATTTGATTGGATATTTAAGATCGCATGCATTAAATTAAGAAATATGACTTTTAAATGTACGATAAATCGTGCAAAAACTTGCGAGTTTTAATGCAACTCTTTAGAACTAATTTATTGCCCATTTACGCAGATGGAATCATTCCACGCACTTCAAAAATGTAAACAATTGAACATATTTTTTTTGAGTGACGTTAGGAATTGCTTCGACGTGTGTTTGTATGTAGGTTTCTTAACATACACAAACCATATCAATTTTATATTAATGAATTAAGACTTATATAGGATATCATGGTATGAGATGGTTTTCTTTAATGCAGTGAATGCAATGTAACCGTCGTTCAAGAGATTGTTTAGTATTCTGGAACCTGAATGATGAACGCTTGATATGATCATGACATGAATGATACGCTTTCATAACAATAGTCCGTTCTGAGCCCAACACAGAGGTGAATGTAATGTAACCGTCGTGCAAGAGATTGGGTCGTTGTGCATAGTTTTCCGGGTGTATATCTTCGTTTGTGTAAAATCAATAATCTGTTTTGGAATATATACAGCGCGTTTGAAATACCAACTAAATTCGCCCTTAACCGGACGAGGAAATACAAGTAACGACTGGATATAAACTTAAGTCATCAGAAATTTCGTATTGGCATGAATATAGTTTTCAAATTTACATAACGCAAGTAGATTGATAATAATTATATAGGCTAGCAAGAAATACGAAACATTATTTAGCTTCTTGCTTTAATGTATTATAGTATGTAATTATATTGTAAAACCTGTCGGGTCTTGTTAAATACTGAATTTACAGATGTAAATACATGTTAAATACAAAGACCATGTTACCCATAACTAATTGTTAGCAGTTTAGCAATAGGTGTACTTCCCGCATCAAAACACTATCAACGACAAGCAATATGAAATATAACATGTGAACAAATACATCGGGTTTAAAAAGCCCGAAACATCAAACTGTCGAACACAACTTCATTTCCTTTTTTGTGTTGTTATTGATATGGGAGGTTACGAAAGAAGTTAATTTTGCTGCATATGTTATTCTTGCAAATTCGTAATCAGGAGGGAACTCGGGATTTTGTTCTTTTGTTCTTGTTGACTACATACACATCATGTTATTATTATATTTCAGCAATATAAACATGTACGAGGGATGAAAACAGGAACCACGCGGAATTCTTGCTGCTTGTCCCTGACCTAATTTCAGAACTATAATAGCTATAAACATGAAACTTTATAGCAGGTATAGTGCACAAGAACATAATACCTATTTAAACCATAATTGCTTGGTGTTTGCCTTTGGTAATTTTATACTTTACATTATTCTACAGCCTTTGTACGCATAACATGTATGATTCCCGCATTTCCCACTTCATCTAAGTTATAAATCAGAAATCTGCTATAAGATTTGAAGACAGATACGTTATTTGATGCTGTTTCTGGTTGTTGCGTCTACTCATATCAGGGCCGTAAACACATTCAAAAGTGCCCTGGTTGAACTGGTTCGTGATGTTCCAACTCTCGTAAATAGACCAGTATAAAATCACTAACGAAACGTTGATAATTTTATATGCACGTGTTGGTCATATCTGGTGGTATGGTTATATTTTACTTAAATATATGCTTAGCAAGTGTAGATCAAGTTTTAAATTGTTAAATAATGATTTAAATCTTTGTATTGAAACCGTAATTCCATCTGCATTTTTCTTCTTGGGGCATACTGTAAGCATTTTTTCCAGTTTATCTGTATTGTCTGCGTTTTCTTGCATACGGAACGTAAATAGAAAAACAACGCAGAAGCATATTAATCAAACCGCGCTTTGAAATCAGCAAGGAAATAATGATTCATAATAATTATAGAAAATATGTTTAATTGTTTATTGTTTTCTATGTGTAACACAACACAAATATAAGCATTTATTTGCAAATTCAAAACGTCATTTCCACAGATACAACGAATCATTACACCCTTATAACATTAAAGCACTTTACAAAATAATCCGTTTTCAATTTTCTGCTAAACAATCGTTTTAAATGTGTACAAACATATAATCTCCGTAAAAGTAACACACGCAATTAGAATTGTTTTGTTGGCTGATGTATTATAGCCATGAATCTTGCATGACGTGTGTCTAGATTGTTTGTTACCGACTAAAATAAAACACATGTAAACTTATTTTTTTTTACACTTCTTTCATGGTGTCGCGCAGCAGAATGGGTTGATGGATTGGGGCCCTTTGGAGACAAGAATTGGACATTATGACAAGCCATATGGCACGTGTGACATGATATCAATCACAACACTAGATGTTTTGTGTAGTTGTTTCTTAGAGAATGGATTGTAAGCGTTACTTTATAAATACAGTGAACTAATATTATATATAAATTAAACGGATAATATAACATATTCTGTCCCTCAGTAGGATCAAGGTTTCAGTAATGATCTTCATCCATGTAGTGAAACCGGTATCAAGTCTGCAGTTTCCTTCATTGTGCATATCGTATGCATTTGTCAACGATATCTTTATGGTCTGCGTTTTTTTTGCATACGATATTCTCAAAGAATAAACAATCAAACAGCGCCGCAAAATTAGCAAGAAAATAATAATTTTAGTTTCATTTGTATCACAACAACAATATAAGTATTTATTTGCTCATTTATTACGTCATTTCCACACACACGACTTAGCATTAGACCCGTTTAACATTGCGAGCGGACTTTCTTTTTCGTCTAAACTAACGCAAGGGTCGATACTATATGCTGATATTGTAATACAATATATGATTAACAACTGTGTGCCAAATTATCAATGTTTCATAATGATTAAAATCTATATGATGAAACCGGTATATTATCCGCAATTTTCTGCTTTGTTCATATCGTATGCATTTGTCAACGTTATCTATATGATCCGCGTCTCCTTGCATACGATATAAACATATTAGAAACAAGCAGACCCATCAACATCAAACAGCGCCGTCAAATAAGCAAGAAAATAATAACCCATATTTATGTTAGCACATATTTTTATTTCTTTAACGTGTATTATTTAAACAAGACAAAAATATAAGTATTTATTTGTAAATTATTAGTCGTATGATTCATTTATATATATAAGAAAATGAAAGATTTGAAAAAATGTCATTGCATATAAAACACAGACTACATGTATAGTTTATGTTTTTTAATTTGTTTAGGTCGTTTACAAAAACAACAACAACAGGCATTATGTCAGTAAAATATTACACGCGGACATTTAACTTTAACAAGTGTTAAATATTTTATTTTTTCAAAACTATTGGTAAGATCGATACTATATTCTAATATATTCAATAAAATATCAGATTAACAAGTAAATCCCATCTAAGCAGTATTTCATAAATGATTTATATCCAAATAATGAAACCAGTATCCCTTCTGCATTTTCTTTCTTTGTTCATATCGTATGCATTTGTTCAACGATATATATATATATATATATATATATATATATATATATATATATATATATATATATATATATATATATATATATATATATATTGTCTGCGTATTCCCATATGCGTTTTAGTGACCGCGCTCAATGTTTCATTAACAATGAGGTGAGTGGGAGAAAAGATCAAGCTCCATAGTTTCACAAGTGAAGAAGCAAGCCTTGTCCTTTGTTGTCTTTTCAATGTATGTTGCTTATGTTATGACGGTGACGAAAAATAGGCTTTTTTGTGTCAATTTCTTTTTTAATGAACTGAGTTTGACTGTTTGTAGCCTTTCGGAACACGAATTTAGGTCAAAAATATATATCATGCCCCTTTCATAGCAAAACGGAAACTTTTAAACTTGTGTATATCATACAAAAATTGATACACATATTATACAAATTTCGTGCGGTAACATAATTTAGCATTTAGCTTTTAACCGCTATGGTTTAGATTATTAAAAAAAAATGGAGGTAATAATGTTAAAACCATCGCGTATTTAGGAACATTTTACGTATACTGGTTTCGCACTGGAAAACAATATTTAAACTCATATGTGTGTACTGGCATCTTCATTTGCACATTTTCTGAGCTTGAACACTAAAATAAGCAAGATTAGTATGCACTGTTGTAGGAAATAATTGGGAAATAGGAAATGAATGCAATCAAGGGGTTTGTTACATGCTGTAAACATATTTCTTTTTTTTGTCATTATGGTTACATATTTCTTAATGGCACACCTAACAGACGAAGAAACACTAAGCAGTGTGCATCCTCATAGCTTTGGTGAAGTACTTCCATCAGTGGTCACAGACTTAATTTTGGGAATATTTTTCTCTTTTGATATTTTTCGAAGACATTTAAAGAAATTTTGCCTCTGCCTGATAAATTTATGTTTCATCACAATACTATTTTTGCAAGATTTGTCTTAATCATTACTGTTTGGTTAGCTGCAAAATTTATTTCAAATGGTTAGATCTACACGCAGGTGTTTAGATGTTGTTTTCTCAAATACAGGTGCGAAAACTTGCGATGTCACATCCAGCTCGTGGTCTACTTGTATATGCGACATCAAACTCCACATCTGCTTTACCGAACACCCAGCAATGTGTAAAATATGCCTCGAATATTCCTGATGTTTCACTTGTTGCCGTCGTCCCATGTCTTTCACTTGGTACGCAACAGTGTTAAGCTTTCTCTCCATTCTCCTCTTGTCTGGAGTCTGTATATTTAGTCATGCCACTGTAAGTCTGATATGCCCAATTGTAAGCACAGCACTTAAAGAGACAAGCTTATATTTAGGACTCCTTATTGGTGTGTCATGCTTCTGTGGACTTCTTGTGTATAATGGAATTTCATATGAGCAACGAAGTTGTGGCATGTCACCTTAATATCCTCACATAGTCCTTTTCTGTCTGTGCTATTGCAATCTAGGCAATGTTGATCACAGCTGTGTCCCTAGGCACTTGCAAGTGTTTCCAAACTGTGTCTTACAATGATGTTCTCATTGTCAGATTTATTTGCACTGTTTCCAATTATAGCACTTTGATTTCCAGACTGAGGTTCTGTTTGACTTTGTAGCATTTTGAAAGGGAGAACGCGTTGATCCTGATAACGGCTATACGCATTTAAGATATTGTTAGCCAAAGAAACACCCAATCGCACGACACTTTCCCGATTAGGGTCTGAATTGACATAACGCCTGGACGATGATCGCTCCGCCCACTTAATCACGTTGCTCAGCGGGTAGCAAACCTAGAAAAGCTAACACCAAACTGGCTTCTTTGCCTATAGACTAAATATATATTTACGCGATAATCCGGTTGATTTTATCGACTTTTTGAGACCATATAACACTTGTAAAAATTGTTTGTGTCTTGTAGTTATTCTGCAAATGCAAAACTATACGTTTATAAAGAACATAGTCTATTTATAATGGGTTTTTCGGTACATGAAACACGCTCTCATACTTTTTTGCGTTTACCGAAATCGAACTGTTACTACCTATAATTGTATAAGCAATAAATCAATATTTCTTTACGGTATTTACCCATGTTATTTACGAAAATATAAACGAACATTCACCAGTGTATTTAACATGAAAACTGGGATTTCTGTGAAGTTTTACGAAATTTCTGACACCGAAAGGTGGGTACAAAAATCCCACATGTTATTACGTATAAAAGTGATATTAATAATATTCAACATTGCTTATGGGACATTGATCAATTACTATAATTAAAAGTGCAAGACAACACAATCAGTTTGGTCATTGTCTGATATAAAGTAGCGTTGTATGCAGGGGAATTCGGTAAAGCTACCAGTATTAGACATTCGCGCAGGTACCGACTTCCCACAAGTTAAAGCATTTATTGGTTATATCAGTAATTATAACTCTTTTTCAAAAGCATATATCGATACGCTGTTATTTAAATAAAAACCTAAAATCGTTTTGACTTTTTTCTTACACACAACAATTTCGATTTATAACGGGGATTTTGTAAAGTTACGCAAATGGGTATCAATATTCTCTGTTATTCTACATGCACACGTGATATAATTCATACTAATAATGCGAAGTTATTGCTTACATGACATGTCCAGTTTTGAAATAATTTTATGTTCTATAAGGGTGATCTCGGTAATTCTACACATTGAAGCATCCACTCGCTTTTGTTAAGTCCGCATTTCCGCATTGGAAATGGTATATATTTAATTACTGTAACTTATCTTTCTTGAGTTACGTTAACCCTATTAACACCAATTGTGCCATATTTCATTGCCGTTTTATTCAAACAAAATAAACGAAACTCGTTGAAACAAGGGAATAAGGCATTAAATCTCCAAATGTGAAATTCAAGCGTTCATAGGTAAAACCGCATGTCTGCATATGTGTTAATACAGTTATTAAGACAAGACATCACGTGTCGCCTTCTAATAACATGCATAATGACAATAAAATGCATTACTATCAGAGTAATAAAACACAGCTTGAATTAGGATCCATGCTAGTTTTTAAATCACTTAAAGTTATGCATATGAACATTGCTTCTATTTATCACCTTGTTAATGAAAAAACTATTAACAAAACATGAACTATATTATGTGATGATCTAATCGATAACATAAACCGCATGCATTAATACATCTATTTCACTTCTCAAGATCTCTTTTTGGCTTTGGAAACGATATAAATTCAATACCATCAACTAATCTTGCAGGGTATCGATTGTCCGAGTTACATAATCCCCATTGAAACCGTTTAACCATTTTTGATCTACGTTTTGAAAGAGGAAAAAATAAAAGAAACTCGTTGCAATAAAAGTGAACATAGACATAGCTTGTTTAGGAAAATGGCGGACAGTTCGTTGCTTACTAACGCGCCCGATTAATTGATCGCTGATTGGAAGATCAATTCTTAGATATAGAGAATACATGGCTGGTGCCGAGATGGAAACAGTTTATTCGGTGAGGCTAAGAAAAAGAAAATAGGGCTCTCGGCACCAACCATGTATTCTATTTATCCTGTTTCATGCCGTTGACATATTTGATCAAAAGCAACTGATACATTGGCATAACAATAGAATTATTCTTGTCGAGCCTCCTACATGTACACAACATTCCATACGCCCGAATAACTACCGATTGGGTTACGTAAAAAATAGTTCCACTTTAAACTATTCATTAAAATACCTTCCTATTGAATATATGAGTAGAAATTTAAAACGAATCGAGAATGGGATATTTTTTTTTGGTAAAAATTAAAAAAAAATC
Organism: Dreissena polymorpha; assembly: GCF_020536995.1. NCBI lineage: Eukaryota > Metazoa > Mollusca > Bivalvia > Myida > Dreissenidae > Dreissena > Dreissena polymorpha. Next base: position 90,277,847 of record NC_068363.1, read on the forward strand.
CAGTAGCAAAACAACTACTAATTTTTATTTACCTTTATGACAACTTTAATCGTTTGCTCTACACAATAAATTAACAACGAAAATGAACGACGAACACACATTCCGAAATACGTTTATGTTCATTCAATGCTGTATAAATATAAACAAATACTGTTAAAACCACCATGTCGAAAGTGTTGTTCCTAAAATCCTGAGAGAAACTTGATTGTATGTATTGTCAGAGAAATGAAGTCACATTAGAGTAAATACTTCATAAATTGCGTTATCAAGTAGATGAAAATGATAAATACGGAAATCTGGTTTGGTAATATATTTTAAAGACGGAAAAAGGATGATATATAATAAAACGATAACATTCATGATGCGTCCCAAAAAAATTAAAAGGTAAAATATTAGAACATGCGTAGGAATACACTACTTCCTGTTGACCTTAGATAGGAAAATTTATTCGACCCTGCATTATTTGGTCAATGTTTGCAACAGAGAAAGGATAGAAGGATTTGATTGACAGGTTGCGATATGTTAATTCAACGGGAAAGAAACTTGAACTAGTTTCCCTACACTGCGCTTATTACTGTTGTTATAGTTTGGAAATGCTCCTTTGTTGAAAGTTCACCTTTATTTTTTTAATCGCGATTGTGTTCATAACTGTGCTATGATTTCTTATGGGTGATCTTATATTAATTGGTATTTTAGCCAAGATTTGTTTGAGATACATCTGATCAACACAATAGACTTGTACAAAATAAGGCCTCTTCATTGTTTTATCAGATTCTGGTCATTGGAATCTACATTATGAGTGCAGCAGAGTCAGGTGTACAGATATTGTTTGTTTTATTGTAACAGTTAGTACAAATGCAAATACAGAAAATTGCGGTAACAATTCGAACATACTTTAGCATTCATATTTTTACCGCTATGTTTAAGATTATGGAAAACTAAGGGAGGTTCATTTCTAACAAAGAATATAATTTGCATTTAAACAATGATTCGAGTTTCTCTAATAATGCTATGAAAGATTATAGTAAGTAAAATGGCATTTGTTTATTTTATGAAATAAGTTTCATGACTGTAAATTAAAAGAAACAGAAGTTAATTGTTTTCTGTAATGGCGGTCCAGTGTGATGATACACAAGTTTGTTTTATTATTTGACCCGTGTATGATAATGCGTTTCATAATCATTAAATCCAAATTAAACTATCATTTTAAGTGCGCCTCGAATTTTAATATGCCTCAACTATAAACCATTTATGAAAGTAAAAGTGAAATAAGTATTCTGAATGACCTTGAAACAGTTATTTTCATTGACGAGCTACTTTTTCTGTTCATTTGGTCTAAGATTGTAAAGTAACAACTTAGACTGTATGAAATGTTAATGGTACACAATGGCGGCTTTAAATGGCTTCTGTCTAAAACGAAAGTATTATTATACCCCGCCATAGGCGGAGGAATATTGTTTTGTGGTTGTCCGTCCATCCGTCGGTCCGTCCATCTTACGTCCGTCTTTCCGTTCGTTTTTCCGTCTGTCTTTTCGTCTGTCCATCCGGCACTTTTGTGTCCGGAGCCATATCTTGGGACGTGCTTTGTTGGATTTTATTGAACTTGGTATGAGTATAATTTTGGATAAGAGGATGATGCACGCCAAATGGCATTGTACACTTTATGTTAATAACAGAGTTCTGGCAATTTGTATCTTGGAAAAATGATTGTTTGTGTGTCCGGAGACATATCTTGAAAGTGCTTTGGCGGATTTCATTGAAACTTGGTATGAGTGTCCAAAAGCATATTTGCGAGATATATCAATTCAACAAATGTGCTTGTTTACTCTATAGTTGCTCTCTCTACGTATGTTTTTGTTTTAAATGAAGTAAGATCGGTCAGTGCAACTGAATACAGCACCATTTTGAATTAATGTTTAGGAATAAGAAGTTTCATTTGCGGTATTGAGAACGTGAGATATCTTACATTAACACTGTTTCCGTTGAACCAACAACAAATCTATAAAATAAATTGGTGTCCTCAATCTGAATAAGTTTATACGTTTGTGAAAAATAAAGACACAACAAATTAAACATAATTCCAACAAGCAGGAGGTAAACTTTATGATAGTGAGGCTATTTTTGCCAGTTTCAAAACACCGCTTTTAGCAATTTAATAAGTTTAAGACAGTGGTTGCTGTTGAAGAAAGGAAGTCGGATATAGTAAAAATGATTGCAAATCTATAACCTGTTCAAGATTGACCTCCATGAGTTACAGAAGAAATAGAACATTGGCACCGGTAATGGGTAGGTTTTCACTATCACTGTGTTCTTCGTATAGCCCTTTCTTGCGTCGACGAATCGTTTAAAAAAGATCATTAATTATCCCCTGGCTTTTTAAGCGTGGGGATTTTGTATTTATCTATATCTGTCAGTCCGTCCGTTTTACCGCTATCGCCTCCAACACTATAATTAGCACTAAAAGCTTAAAACTTACACAAATGGTAGCTTTTATCGTATGTGCGACGATGACGGCGACATAATTTCGATCTGACCCCTGGGTCAAAAGTTAAGGGTAAATGAATGGGTAAAACAACCTAATTTTACTAACAGCTTGCGACGCAAATGATAATTACTTTTGACTAAGGGATCAGATCAGATTCGCACATATGCTCATAATTACCATGTGTATAAGATTCAAGGTTCTATTGCTAAAAGTGTAGGAGGAGATAGTGGACAACCACACCCACCCAAAACGTTCAAATGTGTAGAAAAAAACCCTCAGTTTACTAACACATTGCAACGCAAATGGTAATAACTTTTGACCCGGGGATAATATCAAAATTCCAAATAGTGCACCGCCACACATATGCTTATAGCTACCATGTGTGTAAAATTCAAGGTTCGAGTGCTTAAAGTGTAGGAGAAGATAGCGGAAAACCACACTCATCCAAAATTTTGTTTTAACATCACTTATTCTTCATAAATTTACCAATTCACTTCAAATTAATACTGAACATCTCTTATGACAACACGGTCTATCTAGACCACCCATGTTCAAATTACCCACTCAAGGACCAAATATGAAGGTAAAGACAGCTTGGTTCTCGTCCTCTTTCAAATTAGTATAGAGGTCCACGGGTACTACTTCCCCGTACCTCTATTTTTTGTGCACCCATTTTTTTCGTACCCAATATTTATTTTGTATCCAAAATGTTAAGTACCCAATTTTTAAACTTACCTATTTTTTGTTCCCACATATTTTCGTTCCGAATTTTTTTTGTTTCCATTTTTTTTGTACCCAAATTTGCTCATAACTTAAGTTTTTTCGTTCCTAATTTTTGTTCGTACCAAATTTAGTTTCGTTCTCCATTTTTTTCGTACCCATTTTTTTCGTATCAAATCAATATTTTTGTACCCGCATTTTTGTACGAACAATTTTTCGTACCTAATTTTTTTAGTTCACACTATTTTTGTTGTCCCCACATTTGTTTCTACCCATTTTCTTTTCGTACCCATTTTTGGGTACCAAAATATTTTTTCGTAACCAAATTTGTTCGTATTCAAATTTTGTTTCGTACCCATTTTGTGTACCCGATATTTAATACTTATTTGTTTTTCGTTCCTATTTGTTTTTGTACCTAAATTTTGTGTTCGTACCCAAACATTTTCATAACAATTTTTTCTTACCCAATTTATTTTGTGTACTTACTTTTTTGTACCCACATTTGTTCGTACCTAACTTGAATTCGTACCCATTTGTTTCGTACCCAAATGTTTTTTCGTAACCAAATTATGTCCTACCCAATTTTGTGTCTAACCCATTTTTTCGTTCGGCCTCTGATGCGCCACTTCTAAATTGACATTAGTATTTGTTCTTTTTATGTTATTGTGTATGGATTTCTTCCTGATTCAGTACATGTTTGCTTGTTTTTATAAAAATAAACAAAACCAGCTATTTAACAAGTATATGTGCATGGTGTTGATAAATTAAACATATCTGAAGTATATTTATTTAACGAAACATTGAGAGAAATCCTATAACTCAGTGATAAGTGTTTTTATTAACATACAATCGTGTTTTTCTGTATGTAATTGTTTGATTAGCATGTTAGTTGACAAAATTAAAATGGTTAATGATTGAAATATTCAAACACACGTTTTATTTTGGAAAGTTTGTTTTTTAATGCAAGCGCACACACACATCCATACGTATATAAAATGTATCGAAAATTTAAGGAAGGTAATGTAACATATCACACAAAATGTCGTTATTTCTTGCTTTTTAACTCATGCAATAATCGTGAAGTAAAGCTTTGCAGTAATCTTAAAGTAAAGCAGGTATCTGGAAGTAAAGCCGTGTGGTAATCTTGAAGTTATTTCATGCAGTTATCTTGAATTGAAGCCGTACAGTTATCGTGAAGTAAAGCCGTGTAGTAATATTGAAGTAATTCCTTGCAGTAATATTGAAGTAAAGTCGTGCAGTAATCTTGAAGTAACGACATGCAGTAATCTTAAAGTAAAGCCGTGCAGTTATCTTGAAGTAAATCTGTGCATTAAAATTGAAGTAACGCCATGCAGTAATCTTGAAGTAAAGCCGTGTAGTAATCTTGAAGTAAAGCCGTACAAATCTTGAAGTAACACCATGCAGTAATCTTGAAGTAAAGCCATGCAGTAATCTCGAAGTAAAACCATGCAGAAATGTCTTAAATATCAAACAAGCCCGATTGCATCAGCAGTGACACACCTCAACAGGACGTTCATCCGACTACAACATAAAGATACTTTGATATCAGTACGGAGGTATTTAAATCTATCTTTATTTTTCAGTAAGGATATTGATTTTAATAATTTTATAATACAACACTACACACCGTCTTTCCAAATGTGGATAAGAAATGCATTTTTATGTATGCGGTAGTTAGAGAGCAAACAATATCAAAACTAAGACATACCTCTACTGTTTGTAGTGTGTGAGACTATTTTTCTTTTGAGTCTTACCAAGTATACCCCTATAGGTTTTGCTAGGTCACTCGCAACCTTTGCATAGAAGTTGACCTTTACTTGAGCGTGCTGTGTAGTACTCATGTTCGCAAAAACGATCAACCCTAAATCAGTGTGCTCCCATTACACGGTCGTAACGTTGTAATAATACTCAAAGCTCGCGTTACTTCCATAGTAGTACATTTGATCAGCCCTATATACCATCATGGATTACGTTTGGCTTGTTATTCTGAAAGCTAACCAATTACTGTGCATAGTGAAGTCATATGGCATTAAACACATTTTATCAGCAAGATTTACTCGCAGTTCACCAGGGCTAGACACAAAAGTTTCTAGAAGCAGTATCCGAAGTAGTTCGTGCCACCTACGCCTCTTTTTGACCAGGTCGAAAGGGAACAGGAGAAGTAGTGCTAGCTCCACTCTTTGCTTTAACATGCGGTTTAAGCAGTTTGTTTCTCCTCTTTAATGCCCATTGTAACAGTTTAGGACAATGACTTTAGAGCTTACATTGTCGTTCCCGCAAGGCTTGCCCCAGCTGCTACAACCCGTGAGGCGGCGGAAGCGATCTCGGCAGTGCCGACAGCACCTAGACCCGCGAGGGGACCCATCGGTGCTTGAATTTGCGTCATTTCGTCTCCCAGTAACAGACAGATGGTAGCAACGGTCAGTTGAGAAGCCATTCCTTATGGTTCAGTCAGATTCTTTAACGAAAAAGTAAATCAATGAAATAATAAATAGAAATAATGCAGTTATTGAACTTCAGATGAATTTTAATTATACTGAGCCTATTAGAACATACATGTTTCATGTACATGCTTCATACAAAATATTGATTAGTGATTTTGGATTTCTCAGTTGTATACAGTTAATCAGTTAATGTTCAAGAAAGTATATATAAATCGAAGTACTGAAGGCAATTCATTATCTTACAAATTAACCGAATACTTTAAATGTTGGATAAAAAAAAGAACACTGAGTAGTTGTCAGTGATGATTAGCCTCAGCCTTATAACATTGTTTTTTGTAGCTCGAGAAATATATCATATTTTGGATTGTATTCAAGTGTTTACAAATGGTTATTACTTATAATTAGTTAATCAATTTATAAACTCAATTCGCATAAAGCGGCTGAAAAAAGGATTATAAACACGTCTTGTATTTGCGAATATTTCTACAACGCTTTCACCTACGCCAATGAAATTGTGTATTTAAATGGTGCATTGAAATACATGTTTTAAATAGTGTTTATATTTTATTTGCTTCTGCACATATGTTTGGAGGCTTTTTTTATCAATGACAAATTTATTAAACATGTAAAACATCATTCAAATGTAATTTCGTCCGTGTGTATGTCGTTCATTGATAAACATTGAATTTAATTGGATAGAGGGGCTTTAAACCGCGAGGTTAAGTACTAAATACATACCACCCATAAAACACCATCATCCTGTAATATTCCATATAATATAATTATAAATTTATATATTTGTTTTCACTAATTAACAATGTTTTAAAGATTCAAATATGGTGTTAAACTTACATAAAATTGCGAATTTCTTTAAAAATAAAAAAAATTTACCCATGGAAATGTTTGAAAAGCAATGTAAACAAAAATAGTTTCATACCTGTAAATTGTAAATCGCTTGTATGATTTAATTCGCTAGTTAATGCCTTGTGTATTACACTTTTTCTGTGGTCACATCGGCCAATGGAAAAATACGTTTAAAATGTCAAAAACAATTAGAATTTCGTCAATCAGTCACATGCGTTTAACTTAAAACTGTCAAAATATTTCAGCTTAACGCCTGTTTTCAAGATGTAAACAAGTGAGTCGAATTTAACATTAAGCTATATTTTGATAGACTGATTGTATCGTACCTTCAACGTTTATTTAACATAAACAACCAAGGTTCATTGAATACGTAGGTAAATTTACATATAGCTGTATTCGCTCGGTACTAAATATTCATAAAATTATTTTACGTGTAAAAACAATTTTAACTAGCTGGGATAATGCTTTTTAATGTTATCTGAAGCGGAGCCCAAGTGTTAAGTAACTGTAATGGCTTCTTGCGCCGCAATAAAATTGATTGACATCTTAAAGGCGTTTTCAAACGCAATATCCAATTATTTTACAAGTTATCATGTTATAAGATATGTCGCATGCTAATTTGAATTGATTTACTGTGATCAGATACTGCGACCAAAAAAAAAGAATTTAATCATTGCTAAGTGGTAATTTAATGATCGTCTGTGGACCATCTCATAATATATCTCATTGCTCATAATATCTGAGTTGTGGGAAATAGGTTATTTGTACACCGTGCCATTCAATATGTAGAGACCACTGGGAAATATATTTAGTAAACTATACAGTATGTGTGCTCATTAAACGTTGGCAACCTATGTCGTTTTTGTAAGTAAATCACCGTAACAGTAAGTTTTAGTTCAATTTAAATGCAAGAGTTAATTGTTATAGGTCTGAATCCGGGACCTTCAGTAGCTAATCAAGCGCGCTACCACTATCAATTAGGCTTTTAAAGTTATTTATAATGAATTGTAAACGGAATTTTATTATTAGACGCATTTTGAAACAGCATATATCAAACAAGAAGGATAGCTACTGCGTTGAGATTTCCAATGACAAGCTTACACACGCGTAATAAGTGTGCCAATTAAGAATGCTTTTTGTCCAATGCCAACATAAATTTCAACATGTGCTTAACCAAGAGCCTTTCATAACAAAACCGTTTATTAAATTTAAATAGCATGCAATATGTTCTGCACCCCAAACTATATAATTTCACAAAACGTTAGAATTATGTTCAATTTCTGTCAATGTCTTTGCATTGCATTTTACGAACGTATTGTGATATAATTGTTGTCGGCTTTATATCAACACTCGAACGTCAATACTACAATAAATGAGCTTGAGCCATAGGTCCTGTTGAGATCATGAATGTGTTAATTATTAAGAATTGTTAAACAACAGAGCATACTTATAAAGCAGAGTGAGACAGTTTGACAATCGGAATCCAACACCAGGTCTTTGCGTCATGATCGTCTGTCTCGTGAAAAACCCATCAATGTAGCTTATGCTTCAAGAGTAATACGTTATTTAATAAAAATCAGAATACATTTGTCATTTATTTATCAGCTTTAGAACACTCTCTATTAATTAACCAATTTGATGACACATAAAACTACATACGCAGTATAAAGTTGATATATCAGCATGCTTACCTTTTTTAAAAGCAATCCTTTTATTTGAGTATTTGAAGATACATTGAAATACTGAATAATAGTGCATGAAGTATCGTTTCCAAATTGTATATTTCGGGCTAAATTTGCATAATTTAAGTGTAACAATAAACATTAAAATATAACAGACGAACAGTTTTAATACTACTGAAGTTATTTAATGTAGGCGGTTGAGTTGAACAGTACGAAAGCAAGCCAAGTCTTCAAACTAGGTAGGCCACTCGTTAAGTCATACGTTATGAAGATCATATGCTTAAAATTAACATGGTTGTTAAGATGTTTTTAATATTAAATATGACATTTACAGTTTACGATGTTATCACTATTTTTATGATATTAAACCTCCCCCTCCAAGCTATAAAAACCATTGAGCTCCATATACCGACACCAATTAATATACCGCATGGTGAAGTGGTTTGCGAAATAAAAATTATACAACCATCATCCAAGATCTTTGTGGATTATTTTTTAAGTGTGTGTATATACAGAGTGTTTTTTTTAAATAAATAATCGGTAAATTTGTAAAATTTATTTCACACTAGCAATGTGCTGCTTTAAATGTACCGACGGTTAAGTTCGTACTCGATCCAGGTTTAGTTGAATTTCTTTACGCTTAATTTATTAGCCAACGTGACAGTACAGTCCAAGATATACCGTGCAAATAATTGATGTATTAAACTCAGAAACTACTGAAACAGAACACAACCAGTTAATGTGATTGCGATTCACGCACGTTATCTTAAGAAGATTAATTAAATCGTACGATTCAGTGGCATTCATAAAAAAGTGAACTCGATTTATTCCGATACAAACACTTTTTAAAAAGTATATTTAGAAGAAATGATATAAATGTCATTTACAAATATTTTAAAAAAGTTTGGACAGAGCAAAACCAGTTTCATGGTGTATCTTAGGCGCTATTGTTGAACGTTTTAATGACGACGACAAATCGACTATTCATTAGTGGACGTTTGCACCAGTTGAATGTGCATGGAATCGATATAAATGATATATTCAGCCGCACGTTAAGTTTAATTTAATTCAATATTGTAACGGCGTCGATGCAAAATGAAAAAGTGTTATATTCTCAAACTTTGGCAAGATTTTCTTGAAGAATTTGATGCAAAAAAAATCATCTTAAAGTCAACCCATGGGAAGTATTTTATTATGCTTTCATATGCCATTAGTTTTCAGGAAACGGTTATGGTTTGCACTTAATTTTGGTAGCAATGTAACGGATATCACTGTCACTTGTCACTGGTCAATTTTGTTACAAACATAAACCAAGTGCTCCACGCCTAATTATCACAATTAATTCTTAGAATTCAGATTTAATATTTTTGCATAATGGATTTGTACGACTTACCCGTTTGAGGCATCCTGCTAACATAATTACATTCCACGAACAGATCTATCTGACCTAGACTTTTTTTGTATATTTAGTAAAATAAGTTTCTTACCAAAAAAATCGAATTTCGTGGAACGAAGAAATAGGAAAGTCAAGGAAATATGTTTTTAACGATTTGATAATAAAAATTTTGATTGGTATTATTGTTTTGGTGTTTTGGGGTAATGATTTATCGCGAACCACATTTTTTAGACATCCTTCTCATATAATAAGTTTCCACGAACAAAGAAATTAACTTTATTCGATCCGAATATATATTTTAGGAACAATGAAGCGAAACTGCTTACATAACTTAAATCAGCTTTCGCAGAATGAATACACAGGATTGTCAAAGTTACATTTATCTAATGATATCAAGAAATGCGTGATTCTACAATATGATCTTTATAATTTTGGAAATCGGCTACATAATAATTCGCCATGTACAAGACTGACACCACCGACTTACTGTTCCATGGGCGAAAGCCTAAAGAGTAGGCAACTGAGATATAAACAGTTTTGTTATCTTCGACGTTTGTACAAGCATACATTATTTTTATTAAATAAACATCGATTTTGAGTGTGGACTTTGTAGGAAATAAGACATGCAGGCGTTAGATTCCGTTGTTAAATAGGCATCGGTCAGAAAGGGCAAGGCCGGTTCATTGTTCGATATATACATTCAATGATAATCGAATATGATTTGACAAAAAATTGCATGATTGAAATATCAACTATAATGATTCTATTTGAAAATGGTCAACTAAGATCCTGGACTAGTGTGTCATTAAGATGCCGCCTTCGCGCAAATATTTACTGTTCACACAATTTACGACAATGTCTTCTTATCGACGTAAATACACATATATGTGCACATAACATGTTTTAACTGTAACTTTAATGATAAGTTATACTTTTTTATGGCAAATATAATTAGTCTTTAAATCGTATAACCTTTGAGGCCATTAAATCGCACGAACAACTACTATGTGATCAAATTAGCCTATCGTGGACTTAAACTTGCTAGCGTTTGCTTAATAAGTAGTTGAACACAAATAATTTTGTGTTGTGATCAACAAGTATCATGTACGAATAGGTACACTTTTACTGTTGATATTTTTTTATATTAGATAATTTACTGCCAGCTCGGACACCGACGAATTTTACAATTTGCAAATGCAATGATAGCACGCTATCAGTACCCATATACATAAATGTAACATACACATACATTTCGATAGAGTAAAAACATACTTATAATATACTAAAACATTCCAATAGGCAATTAATTTTGTAGACATATAATTTTCCTGTTAACCATGCGTATGTATTGTGGACATATGCGTTTTGTGCAAACAGATTTGAAATTTTACTTTAATATGAACCTTATATTGATTATGACGTTTTAACTTTACTTGACCACCATGAACGTTTAATACTTAAAGCTGATGATCAGCGCTGCCCTTGTTCTGCAATAACGCTGTTTTGTTCAATTTTCAATAAAAGCAACATAAACACAATAAACAAACCGTTATTAGATAAAAGAAACAATTAATATAATTGCAATGCTCTATGGAAAGTCGTAAAAATCTTTGCGTCACTTTCTGTTCATCAACCGTGTGCAATTAAGATTGTTTCTCCTGATAAACGCATCGGTATGAACGGCAGTATGTTCAGTATAAGTCTTCGTTCGAGTCACTATGTCATGGTTTGTCATGCTTTGCTGCTTATAAGATATAAACAGGTGAAACTCCATCGGATGGAGCCCCAATAAACGCCCTAGATTTGTGAAATCAACGATATCAAAAACCGTTATTGAAACTAATAATTATATACAACGAAAAGCCACTGAGTCGTTTTTGATGTAAACATGGTGATCTTAACGCCGAATTTTAATCATATATGGTCGTAAAGTTGTTAACAATATTTAATTTAGTTTATCGTTCAAAATAGTTAAAATTATGTGAATGAAACTATACTCATTCTTCGTTCTACGAAACGCGTTTGTTTCTTATAAAAACAATTTTGATTAATCAAGAATTTAAATACTTCGATGATCGAGAAACGTTTATTCGTCTTTTCGACGGATGTAATTGTGAATGCAGAGTGCTTCTTAAAATGTTAAAGCAAAGTAAAACATAAATATTAATATCAGTAAATCTCAATACCAAGAATCGATGTAATGACACAGTTTCGAAAATGCGATTTCTGTTTGATATTTTGTTGCATGGTGAGCATTTACCATGGCGACTACGAATTAGGTAGAAACATACATGTTTACGATACGCTTAATAAAACATCAAGAATTTCGCTTTCTTGACAATATATACATCACTTGAAACACACACGTTTATAAAATGAGTAATGTTTCTTTGTATTTTGGTGAACTTGTATGGACCGTTTGCATTTCGCATACAATTCTTTCTAAAATAGTGTGTGTTTGCTTATTTATTTTAAGCAATAAGATACAATGAGGTGTGTCCACCAAAGAGACGAGGGGGTGCAGGCCGCCGTTGAAGATGATCCAGTGACCGTGCATTTGTTTGCAAGCAACACTGTCTCAACAGGCTTCATATGTTTGCTATGTTGTTTGAATTGCATTTATTTCATGCTGTACAGACATAGTATTACTATAAACAGGATCTATGGCTCAATCTTGTATATTTTATATTTGATTCGCAAAGAGTAAGTTTCATATGACAACAAAAATACATTTATAGAAATGTTCGTAAAATAAAGAGCATGAAAATAAATTGAAAGCAAATGATTTGATTTATTGACGTGTTTAATTAGATGGTTTGTTGCTTATAAATACATTTAGCAAACTTGCTCTGTGAAATAATTGTCTTATACGATGGTCAATATGAAAAGTTCTTGGTTTCGCTTTTTAATGTGGGTATTTATACCTCTTGACCATACAAATGTACTATGGTGTCCATCATGTACACTGAAATCATATGAATGCTAACAATGTTTAATATACTTTTCAACAAGAGTATTTACAGTATTTCAAGCAATATAGACCCAAAACTGTAAAACCCACGAACAAGTAAAATTGTATTTATGTTAATGTTAACTGTTATAATCAAACTTAATGCCAAAGGTGAAAGACATAACGTAATGAACTTTTTAAATATTCACCAGGCGCATGACCTCTTCTGTAAAAATGCATGTTGAACACTGCATGCATGCCCCATCCACCATCTTACAACAAGTTGTAACACTGACCGTTGATCTATTGATTACAACAATTTCAAATTGCAGAGATATACGTGTTCCACTTACTGTTTTGATTTATAAGAGACAACACATTTGAACATTTCATATGTTAAAGTCAGCATATCGTAATGGCAGTGTTTTTCTATTTGTATCGATATCTATGTACTAACATAATCGGTTGCTTATCTGGTTTGCAAATTTTGTAACTACTTTAACATTAGTTAATAATTAAAATATTGTGTTTAAACCATTTTACTATTCTATTTTCCTCGATAAGTCCCACTAAATTGGTCAATATAATAAAAGACATGCATGTGCCATTACTACCTGGGTTTAAATGGGTTTTTGGTTGGGATGTAATGAATAAGACATTTACCTCGCGTCGATATAGTGTCGATCAGAAATCACGAACCCTTTTTCAGACATGAATTCTTGGTGTTGAGATTTAATTTATTGCACTATGGCCTGCATTCTACGAAGAGTTCAATTAACTGGATCGGACCGGGTGAATTTTTAGAAATAAGTAAACAAATATGATGGCATACATGTCATCTGTGTTCGAAGAACGAATACAGATAAAGTTCAAGGTAGCTTATTTTTAGCGATGTATGTAACAAATTGTTTTTTGGTACTTTGTAGTTTTTTATAATTCATAACATCAGTGTTCGTGGAACAAACAAAAATCAAGGTAACATACTTGGAACAAATTGATTACAAAAGTATTGTTGTTTACGATTTTTTAGAATGGTTGACTACGTAACAAACTAAAGAGACATCATGCTAAACAAAAGTCATTTCACGAAAATTGCAATTTAACGTATCCGACCAGAAACGTATTTTAAGGATTTGTAAAGCAACAGTAATGTCATTTACAAATATCGTTTCAGACGTTCTTGCTCAGTGCATTTGACCAACATACTTACGAAATCACCTAGCAGTGATACATAATTTGAAATACCACTGCCTTTAAAGATCAGCAAGCGGCAATTATTTAAGCTGAAAAGAAACGTGATAATAAGTAGTTGTTTTATACTAAATATGACAATAGAATATGTTATTATTATAGTAAGGAATATGCTTATGCTACAAAAGCATTGAGCGCCATATAAAGATATCAGTTAACACACCTAATTTTGAAGCGGTTTGCAAAATAAACATTATGTAACCTTTATTCAGGAGCGTTTGCTTATCTAGCAGATATGTCAATGCACAGATTTTGTAAGATAAAGAACCTGTTTTACATGTATAGTTTTCTTTTGAAAAAAAAACACACATTAAGTTGCCCGTAACCAGATAAAGAAGTGTCACTAAACTAGGAATCTTAAACAATACATTAATCATACCATTGCATAATACCAGATAAAAAAAAACAGATATAGCGTGATATTGTATTTACATCACGTGGTTGTATCACGAGTATATCAAATTTATCAAACTAAAGTTTCCTTTGTCGAAAGTATGGCGAGCATTTATTTTGGGCCAACTTAACTCTGATCAGTACTATTTATTGTGTTGATAAACGCAATTGATGACCCTTATTGATAACTCGCTTCACTGTTTTTAACATGGTATCTAATGGGTTCAGTGTCAAATTCACGTGTTGTAGTCGGACTCTATCTCGTGCAGCTTAAATGCCAGGTTTCTTTAACAAGCGCTGTTAAGTTATTGACAATTCGATTATGGACTGCGCTTGCCGCGGTTCGGCACCAACTTTTACTGTTACGTACAACACAATGCCCATGAAATTTTCATTATCAACAAATTACATTGTAAAAAGAAAATAACTTATAGTCAAAAATATTGTAATTACACTTATTAAGATATGAATAGAACACATTGCCCAATATGTATATTAGCTTACGCAATACCTTGTCGTACTCACATGGGGTTGCGAAGTTGCACATTTGTGGCATTTTCACTTTTTTTCGGGTTCCCTTTTGAATGTGTTATCCTCTCAGTATTCCTTATGATACTTTTCGTCCCAGTTATATGTTTTATTTATCGATTGCATATATTGTAAATGCCCATGCAATGAAACAAGGATGAAGGTTTATTTCAAAGTTAGCTTATTTGTTCGACAAATAACTCGATATATATGATTCCATATCAGACTCGATGTTCACACAAGCACGAAATATGCACTTTGAATGTATGTGTCCGAAATGACTCGATACTTGACATTGATCAATATTAGCGACTAATTGAAATTTGATCTAAGAGTAAGGTCAATATTAGAATCATTTAGATATGTGCTATTTGTTTTAGCGTCAATATCAGAGATGGCTCGACCTTTTCGCCAGCTTGATATTTACCGCTGTTAACAGATAGTTGACGTCAGAATTTGGCTAGACATTTAATCGTGCTCGATACTCGCGTTTCGTATTCATTTAACTCACTGACTTCACACACCTCTTTATTATTATCAACGTGATTGAAGTGATCACAGGCATCTTAAAGGCTGTGAACCGTTAAACCAACGAAAACTAGTGCTGAAAATAAGTATGTGTTGATCAGGTGAGGCAATCTTAATTGCAAACGATTTGATAAATGAGCACGCTGTTATTGATAAGTGACGTAAATTCTTTAACGAGTTTCTACTGATCAGTAAAATTATATGAACTGTTGCTAAAATTGTAGAAAATTGTGTTTATTGTGTTCCTCACAAGTGTGTTCCTTGCATTTATTAAACATTGGGCAAACGCTGATTGTAGATAAGATATCACCGAGCATCAGTATATGTATAGAATGTTCAGGCTGATCAAATCAACATATAATAGACTCAATATAAGGAGAATCTTTATGTGTTTTATTTAATTCTATACGTTCCTATCCAAAACGCACAGACAAAAACAATACACATAAAAAAGGCATAAAAAGAGTATGTTTTTATTACAATAGAAATCGGCGTGAATGGGTTTATTAAATGCTTCTATTTTCTCAAAATGTATGAGTATAGACATATTTAATATAAGTTATAATACTAATGTATACTCGTATCAAAATAATTTGCAGATTTGAACATACTTGGTTGTCAATTTTACGTGGAAATTATTTTAAAATCAAACATTTAAAGGAATATATAATCGATTTCCAAATTGTATTTGTGGAACACGGATACGAATTAACCTATTACAATAACACAATAATCAAACATCTCAATCCAGGTACCTCCAATATTGATGAATTTTGTAGAATTGAGTTTTGAATGCATTTTTACGACCAGCCCTTGGTATATATTATCGAAACATATGTGTTATATGTGTGCCACGTACCAAAACAGGCACACGTTTATAATTACTAGAATGATAACACGTGTAAACAATAATTTTTAACAAATTAGTATTTAGATGACAGTCTCATACAAAGCCACGCCTGCTTGACATTGTTTAACGAAGAAAGTGCATGTGTGTAGTGGTGGGCAGCTGTTGCTGTAAGACAAGTGATATAAACGATTATTTTAAGTTAACACAATAGTTGTCGTTTCCAGTGCTAATGAAAGACTGCTAAGAATAAAGGTTAAATTCAATTGTGTTCTTGCTCCTTCAATCCCTATGCTTTGCATGAATATACACTTCACGAAACTAGTTGGGGTAGAAGTCTAATGAGTGTTCTTTTCCGCTCATTTTTTATGAACGGTGAATGGCTGGATAATACTATTGCTTTCAAACTCGCTTTAAGAACGCAGACGATGGATAGGATATCGTCGATTTTTTCTCACCAACAATTCATGAAGGGGATTATAAACTATTGAACCCCCCTGTGGTTTGAGCTACACAGCCTACGGTATAAAATACCAACGTAGCATGAGATGCACATACTTAACCAAGTGAAAATCTTGCTGGTCATTCAAAACTAATGTGAGCATATGTATTGAGTTTAAGGCACTTGCTATTATTCATATGCTTACTGAAAGGGCGAAGGGAAGGGAATGTATGGCTGCAATTTTATTTGGTGTTTAATCCATGATTGCAAGTAAACATACACGATTAACACATATCAATGTGTCCTACGTCAAGTCCTTAATTGGGATACTTGTTAAAAAAAGAGCGGTAGGTAGAATAATGGTTTATTTCTTTAGAAAAGAAAATGTATTTTACATAAAATACTTGCAAAATTTATAATATAAAAAAAACAAGTGTAGTCTATGTTATAAAACCAAAACCGTGTAGAAAAAACATTGAGCTTAAGCATTACAAACAAACCCAAACGCACGCAAGCACGCACACACACACACATACATTTGTATACAAATCAAAGCAAACTAATGGAATCTAATATTACAAATCATACACAGGAATGACTTTTGCTCTTTAATTATGCATTATTCTTGAAGTAAACATAACAACCTGATCGTCCTGGTCTTGAAAATGCATAACAATTTCATTCTTTCAAATCTTTCAAATTTGCAGCTGACGTATCATCAATCCAACGTTGTGCAAGATGACTTTTTTTGACGGAGACAAGTGTACCAGCACTTTTGCATCATTTGTTGTGTTCATTTTCGCAGAAACGCCCAGCTCTGACTCATTATCTTTCAAATTAGCAGCTGGCGTATCATGAATCCAACGTTATGCAAAATGACTTTTTTTTTTGTCGGAGACAAGTGTACCAGCACTTTTGCATCATTTGTTGTGTTCATTGTCGCAGAAACGCCCAGCTCTGACTCATTATCTTTCAAATTTGCAGCTAGCGTATCATCAATCCAACGTTGTGCAAGATGACTTTTTGTTTTGTCGGAGACAAGTGGACCAGCACTTTTGCATCGTTTGTTGTGTTTATTGTTGCAGAAAAGCCCAGCTCTAACTCATTATCGATAAATGCCAAGGTCGGTACATCGCTACTATACTTCGCCCTTTCAAACCAAATGCCTTTGTCTTCGGCAGCGGAGTACATTTCAGAAAGCCACATCGAATCTTGGCGGCCCGCTCTTCGAATTCCGACAGCAAACCAGTTATCGTATAAATCGCAGTTGAATGGCACCGACCACATTATAACTAATCGATTGCCAGTGTACCCTGTTCTATATGACACGACTACATAGCAAAAACTAGCCGTCCTAGAATGCTTTGTTGCCAACATCGTCTCTTTGTAACCCGGATCAACTGAACTAGGAGGTTTTCTGATTTGTCCATGCTCTAAGTGCCATTGCGGATCCGTAAGTTCAAAACTCGTGAAGTTGCCAACTTCTATTTTTACGTTAATCATAGGACCGGTATTGAGAGCGGCAACTCCCGCAATGGATGTTCCAGCCTGGACTAACCCAGGCCATGCACCGACGGCTGCTGCAACTGCTTCTGCCATCTTTTTTGGTTGCGGCTGATTCCTGATTTGAAAATAAAGTCCCATGCAATATACACATGTTATAAAAGCCAATTATGCTGCAACCAATTAACAATTAAATAATACTGAAACCATGCACTCAATGCATGTATGCTTGAATAATTATGTATTGGTTTGTAGTTTGGAACACGTAAGAATTCACAGTAAATCAGAACATATTAAACATTTAACATTTAAACCCAAGCACAGACTACCATCATTTAACATATTAACCCAGAACGAAATGTTTTGGAAAAATAAAACATTAAGATAATGTTGAATAATTATTAATAAAAGAATGCGAGTCTAAGACAAAATACAATTAAAAGGTTGTTATATATAGTCTTATACTTTTGTATTCCGGCACACTTTAACTAACGTGTTTGAATGAATTCCCGTGTTTACAAAGTTTAATTACTTAATTATGTAAATCC
>NC_068363.1:90303948-90323948 GCF_020536995.1 Dreissena polymorpha
ATAAGTTTCTTCAAGATTGAGACATAGCAATGGCCGCTTGTGAAGGAAACACACTACCCAAAGCTAAACTTGGCAAATAAATTATCAAAATATAGATTTCGACCCACTGTTAAAACGATTTAGCAAACACTGTTACTAGACTTAATACGAGCTAAAATGACGGCACATAGACCCTTCTTTATAAGCAATGATTACATTGGCTCTTACTTAGTACTTCGTTCTAGTATGAACCTCATCTCGACTTTCTGCAAAGGTGAAATGTGTTGTCACATTACGTTAGTTTTAACAAAGTAGTGGTAGTATTTTCAAGCAATTATTTTACATCTTACATGATGGTATGTTCATAGTGTAACAATTCTTGGTATGTTCATGCTATTCATAAACCAAGCGAAATATAAATTTCGCAATAATGGGCCGTAGCTCTGGTTGAGTTTGATAACACTGAGCGGATAATATTTCGGTCGACCGATTCAAGTGCTGGTTATTGAAAATTAATTGAATCAAGTTTGAACTCTCCATCACTTATATATAAAAGGTCATTTTGATCAAATAATATTTTGGTGGTGCCAATCTAAGATACGTAAGAATAAGAATTAGAATCAAACAAGAATGTTATGAGTATTTTCTTATGCACATGGCCATTTTAATAGTTCAAATTATAAAACTGTTGGCACCATACAACATTTTGCTTTGTACTAGATATTCAAGCTGATGCATAGGCCCCACATAGGCAATTATAATTACAAAAAATGACAACTGTATGACATCAGAAACAAACAGAGTTTGAGGTAATAATTGCAATGTTAATTCCCTGAATGCTGGTGTGTGCGTTATTTATAGCTTGATATAATACGTTTAATGTTAGAAATATAATTTGATGGAATTTGCAGCTAAGGGATTAAATAGAGTTGGTTCCGAGATGGAGAATGTTTATCCGGTTCGGCCCAAACAAGAAAAATAGGAATCGCTTTACCAAACATGTATTCGATTTATCGATTTATCCTGCTTCACGTCAACTTATGCCGTTAACACATTTTATCAAGGATACATGATTAATTGACATACAATAATTATTTTGGTCGGATCTCCTACGTGTACACAGCATTCCGGACGACCGAATAACTCCCGATTGAGTCCCGTAAAAACAAGTTTCACATTTAACTTTTCTTTCCTATTGAAAAACGATTTGAAAACATGTCTAGTAAACATTGAAAAAAAGTGCAACTGCAAAGCAAAAACTTAATTATATTTACATCAATGACATCTTTGATCATATTCTTATAACAATACATTTACAACGATATGCACTTCCATTTTCTGTTCTTCCATCCTTTTATCGCAATCCATTTTCTGTTCTTCCACCTTTATCGAAATGTATTTTAAACCACACTATTTGTTAAAGCGTTTGTATCGAATATTTACCACTCTCAGTCTCTGAGTCTGACCCAAAACACGATTAACGAAATCGTACTCCTGTAGGTGCGAGTTATTTTATTCCAAATAAAGGCTATCGAAGTTAACAAAAATGCAGTACACTCAAACAATCCGAAATACGTAATGGATTTGTTCGAGGCTTAAACAAAAAATATTACTGTTAAAAACCACTACGTCAAAATTGGCCCTTATCTCCAGAGAGTCTTGGCTAAACTAGTATTTTTCGTTAGAGAAATGACGTCACTTTCCAGGTCAGGTTTTGAATTGAACGGAATAGAATCTTTACCGTTATTACTCTATGTTTTTAGACACTCTTAGTTTTCGGACACCCCCATTTTTAGCAAAAATAATTATTTTTCGTGACTCTTTATTTTCGGACACACGAGTTTTCGTTCGTTATTTTTGTCTCTAAGTTTTCGAAAAGTATATTTTACAGCGCTATTTTACAAAATTTGGAACCTGTTTTCGATATCTAATGACACTTCGATCATGGGGTTTTACAACCAGATTAACATCATAAAACATTGCGGATGCATGCCTGAGGGCAATATTCCATTACATTTGCGTTATTGGGTAAATAACTTTGTAAACCGGTATTAAACAATGGTTTCGCTCGAAAGCATAAGCGTTATAACAATTAACAGGGGTAGTGCCAATAAACAGTTCAATTATCTACCGCAATGGTACTACCCCTTCTCAGTAAAATAATTGTGACAAATACTAAATGTTTCAAATTGTGATGCACCCTATTACAAGTTTTACGAACAATGGAGGGTGTTACACAACAACTATCGGAAATGAACAAACAAAGAATTCATAGTTTGCTTTTTTATTGCGTTATTTACAGGTTTATACAAGCGTGTATCAGTACATCACATGCTCATTTTTTAAATCGTTGGTCAAAGTACAACCTTGAAGTAACTTTCTGTCAAATAAATTAAGCATTTACAATTATTTAAAATGCAGTGCAAACATGTATAACTGTACTTTATACTATAGGGCATGATATTTTACAAGCGCGAGCTATTACCGGTAGTCGTTGATACAATTGACGCTATTTTCGGACACTTCCATTTTCGACTCTAAGTTTTCGGACACCTGTGTTTTGTTAATATTTTTCGTATCTCGAAAACATAGAGTAATTACGGTAACTTGTTTTTCTACACAGCGCACATGACTGCAGTTTTAGTTTGGAAATACTCCTTTTTCGAAAAGTGCACCCTTGTTTTTCCTAGCGCGATTAATTTTATTATTGTGCAGTGATTTCTTATGGAGAGATCTCATTTTGAATAGTATTTTATCCAAGATTCTTTTAAAGATACATCTGCTCAACATTTTTTCCTTTTAAACAATAAGGCCACTTCATTGTTTAATCGAACTCCGGTCATATCTAAAATGAGTTCAGCAGAGTCAGGTTATCAGATATTATTTGTGTTATTTTTCCAATTAGTAAAAATGCAAATACAGAGGAGTCAAACTTGCATATGTACACAAGATTTTAGATTTACAGTGCAAACAGATTACAATAAAGCTGCAGTTTGGCTTTAAACACTGAAGGGCTTGTAACTTTGCGACAATGTTTGGTCATGATCTATATCTAAGTATGCATTACTCCAGGTGGAGTATAGGTATTATACCAAGTGTCTTTTCTGAATCGGTGCCCAATTATACATTGCAATAACTTTCGAGACTGTACTTTCTCTCGGCATTGACCATGGATGTCAATATTTGGTGCATGTATTATGTAATCATAGGGGAACATACATCTGTAATACTGTGACATTGTCAATAATCATTTACAGCATTTGACTTATTACTTGTGCTTCTCTACTAAATAGAGTCAAATGTTGTGAATAGGAACACTATTGTTTGGATTTTTTCTGTTCTGGTTGTTCCCCTTGAATTGTGTGACATTTTGGAATTACTATAGAAACAAAACACACGATACAGTTCAGAAATATTGCATTTAATTCATTTTAAGCGATCTTTCCATGTTTTGGTAAATTGACAAAATTGAAAAAAGTTGTTTCAGATTTGCAAATATTCGTTTTAGTTATGATATTTGTGAGGAAATAGTAATACTGAACGTTTACCATGGTTTAATATAGCCATTATATGAATCTTTTCACGATATAAAATCCTGAAAATTATAAAGCATTGCAACGCGAAACGATTGAATAATTTGGAGAGTTCTGTTGTGGTCGTTAAATTTTGTGAAACTTAGGAGATTGCGTATATAAAGTATAAAATACATCTGTCATAATTATATACTTGGCAGGATGGCCGAGCGGTCTAATTGGTTTTTACTCCAGGACTCCGGGGGTCACTGGTTCGAGCCCTGCTGCGGGCTACATTTTTTTTCCCTGTTTTAAATTTTCTTCTTGATTTTTTACTGGAGCTTTTTAGATCCAATGTTTGCATTTCTCATTATAAAGCAATTTATGACAAACTTCAACACATTCCAAAATCTGTGACAAAATCTTTTTGTTTTATCATGTATATAACAAAAACTTTATAGCAAAACGCAAAATTCAAAAACTGGGTATATGTTACAAAAATTGATGCAAATATTCTACAAATGTGTTGCAGTAACAAATCGAACATTTAACATATATATCTTTTAAAGGCTATGGTTCAGATTATGGAAAACAAAGGGTGGTATTAATATTAAAACCATTGCTGAGTTATGAAAATTTCCGTGGGCTGGTTTTGCACTGGAAAACAATGTTTAAACTTACATTTGTATTCTAGCTTCTACATTTGCACATTTTCTGAGCTGAATACACAAATAGCAAGGTAAGCCTGCAGTTTGTAGGACAAGTTGGTATACATAGAAAAAGTATGCAAAAAAAGGTATGTAAGATACATAGCGAAAGATGCACTGCTGTACTCTAGCTGTGTGCTCCCTCATGGTAAGTGAAGCACTACCATCAGTGGTTACAGACTTAACTTTTAGAATATTTTGCTTTTTTTATTTTCCAAAGATATTTTAAGAAATATAGCCTCTGCCTGATTAATTGATGTTTCGTCACAATAATTGTTTTTGCAATATCTGTTTAAATGATAACAGTTGGCTTTGCTGCAAAGTTTATTTCCAATGTTTAGATCTACAGGCAGGTGTTTAGATGTTGTTTTTTCAATTACAAGTGCTAAAACATGAGTCTCAGTGTCAAACCCAGCTTGTGGTATTCTTGTATATGCGACATCAAACTTCACATCTGTTTCAGCGGAACAAATAAGGTTTGAAATATGCCTCACATTTTTCCTGATTATTTACTGGTTGCTGTCTTCCAATGTCTTCCACTTTGTCAGCAACAGTGTTAAGCTTCCTCTGCATGCCAGTCTTGTCTAGAGCCTGTATATTGAGGCAGGCAAATAGTAACTGTAAGTCTTACATGCCCAATTTAGAGCACAGCGATGGAAGAAGCAAGCTGATATTCAGTGCTCCTTGTGACTTGCCATGCTTCAGTGGAATGCTGGTGCATAATGGAATTTCATCAGAGCAAAAGTCATTGTTGTGACATGACACCTTAATGTCCACACAGAGTCCTTTTCTGTCTGTTATATTGTAATCCAGGCTTAGTTGATCACAGCTGTGATTCCCTATGCATTTGAAAATGTTTCCAAGCTGTGCCTTGTTTACAATGATGTTCTTATTGCCAGATATATTTTCACTGTTTCCAATTGTAGCACTTTGATTTTCAGACTGTGGTACTGTTTGATGTGGTTGCAGTTTAAAAGAGAGAAAAAGTGGATCCCGAGAACGGTTAGGTTCATTCAAGATATCGTTAGCCTCAGAATTACCCAATCGTACGATACTTTTCAGGTCAGGGTCTGAATTCAACGGAATAGAAACTTGATCTTAATTCACTACGTAGCGCACATGACTGCAGTTTTAGTTTGGAAATACTCCTTTTTTGAAAAGTGCACCCTTGTTTTTCCTAGCGCGAATCTTTTTTTCACCTACCGGTTTCACCACAGGGGACTTACGGTTTGCGCTCTGTGTGTCAGTCAGTCAGTCAGTTTGTCACACATTTCTGGATCCTGCGATAACTTTTAAAGTTCTTAATATTATTTCATGAAACTCGAAAAAATGGATAGATGGCAATATGGGCATTATGAACGTTATTTCATTTTGTTGCTACGTCAAAAATTATGGTTGCTATGGCAAAAGATAAAACAAATCTGACTATGCTGGAATTTCTGACACAAATGGAGACGGTAGGGGACAAAAAATTGCTTGGCAATAGCATTGTTATAAGTTTGCTGTGATTGCTTATGGAGTGATCTCGTTTTGAATGGTATTTTATCAAAGGCTCTTTTACAGATACATCTGCTCAACACTATTGACTTGTAAAAAATAAGGCCACTTCATTTGTTTATCGAATTCCGGTCATATTTAGTTCAGCAGAGTCAGGTGTTAAGATATTATTTGTTTTATTGTACCAATTATTACAAATGCAAATACAGAGGAGTCAAACTTGCATATGGACATAGGGCTTAGCTCCCTTGTGAACAGTGCAAACAGATTGCAATAAAGCTGCATTTTGGCATTGGAACACTGAAAGTCTAGTAGCTTTGGGACTATGTTTGGTATGATCTATGGATCTGAGTATGTGTTACTCCAGATGGAGAATGGGTATTTTATTCAGTCTCTTTTAATAATAGGTGCTTAATTATAAGTTCATTTTACTTTTGAGACTGTATTTTCTCTCGGCATTGACCATGAATGTCAAAATGTGGTGCATGTATTATGTAATCATAGGGGAATGCAAATCTTAAACACTAATTGATATTGTCAATAATCATTTTAAAGATTTGACATAGAACTTGTGCTTCTCTTCTAAATGGAGTCAAATGTTGTGAATGGAAACACTATGTTTTGAATTATTTTAGGTATGGTTGTTCCCCTGGAATTGTGTTAAATTTTGGAATTACTATAAAATACATACAAAATACAGGATACTGTTCAGAATGTTGCATTTAATTCATTAGACATTATGCTTCAATGTTACAAAAGCATTTTTGTTTAATCATGCATATATTAACACACTTAATGTAGCAAGGCATATATCAGTGGAAGGGGGTCAATGAAAATTACATATGTTTAGGGTAGGGGTAACCAACTACCGTATGAATTTTTCTGCTTTAACTGTCACCATCAATATATATTTCATTACATTGACATTTATTTAAGTGAACATGATGAATTCCGTTTTTGATGCGTTCATTTTCAGTTTATTCTCGTTCATCCAGTTGTTAATAACGAGTGTGCCAAGTTCAAGGTCATGAATGGCAGATCTTTGAACATAAATATATTTTAGTTTGAATCGCTTGTTTGCGGTGTGGTTGTCAGCAATGTGATGGATGGAGGAACATCAAACCGTGCTCCATGCTTACGTCGGGTAGAGTAATGGACAAATACAATAACCCTGGGGGACACTACACTCAAAAGACTGTGCTGACAATAAAGCTGAATTAACACTTATACGACAGATTTTTTGGACGAAGGTAAGCGTATATCCAGTGTAGTGCTGTACCACATGCACCTTATTAGTTTTGCAACACGTCTAGTAGCGTGTTATGATCGACTGTATCGAAGGCAGCACTGAGGTCAATGGCGATAAGTGCTGTAACCTTTTGTTCCTCCATACATGTGAGTATATCATTGACTAGTTTAAGTAAAGCATGATAATTCTAACCACACAAATATTGTTTTTATTGTTTTAATTAAAACAACTTAGTTATAATTGTTACTATTACTGTTTACTTCTGTGTCTATTTGAATCATTTAAAATAATTGATTATTATTTATGAATGGTTATGACGGATTATATGTAAGATGAAAAGTTAACTTCTTTAAACTAAACGTCTTCATGGCTGCATTTCTGACTCAGGTAGCTGTCTGTGAGTTGTTTTCGTTTATTATATGTCTGACAGGATTGGTTGTACTGTATGTTTTTGTACACTTCAACACCGTTATTTCGAACACCGATAATCCGAAGTCACCGTTATTTCGAAGTATTTTCTTGTCCCGATTTTGATTATTGTTTGTTTAATGTAAAATTTCAGTGTTCATCCGAACTTCGTTAAACCGAAGAAATCGTTAATTCGAAGTGATTCTGTCGGTCCCAACACTAAATTCGCTTCTAATTAACAATCTTTAATCCGAAGTCAAAACTGCAAAATACTGAGCGTAATTTCACACCTTTGTCGTGGTGCGTGAAAAGCCGATAATTACACCTTTGTCGTCTGCGCGAACGCCGGTGTTCAGAGATACATCGCGTATTATTAAAAAAGGTTAATTCATTTCCAATATAAATTTCACAAAAAAACATATCCAGACACAACTGTGCTTCACTGAGGATGTGATTTTAAGACAAGATGATTGTTATTGTTTACAATCGGTATTATTCGCGCATGTGCAGTCACTGGATGGCAAAAGCGCTGGTTACTGGTATGGACAATATTTGCAATAAGTCATGTAAGTCATGTTTTTATTTTAAAAAAATAAGCCAAAACAATTCATGAATTAAGAAATATATCACACAAAACCAACATCGGCATTGGAATAGATTGTATTGTTAACTTCTGTGTGGATAATAATAAGCGTAAATGATCGAATTATTTTAAATGTTATCGATCTGATCATCACATAATAGTTCGAGTTTATTTTTTATTATATTTTTATCAGTTATAAGGTTATTAATAAATAGAAGCAAGGTTAATCTGCATTTTTTTTAAGAGTAATAAAAACTCAGCAAGACTTAGGTCTTGATTTCCATTATACCTGTCATTAGAATTTGACGAGTGATAAATTATCTTAATGACGGCATCAATATATATAAGCGACATCAATTAGCGCTTTTAATCCACACTTGGAGATCAAAAGATAAGTTAGCGGAATTGAACGTATAATGATTAAAAAACTCGAGTATTTTGAATACACTAATACGAAATGATAAACTTTACTTTATACACTATATACGAGTCTTTATGGTATGAGATCAAGTAAAAATAATCATGTTTCTGCGGCAATTGCGACTGACTTCAAAAAATTATAGCGCGCTCGTTAAAAGGCAGACGATAAAACGCCGACCGTTTAGATAATGTTGTATATATATATATATATATATAGATAAAAAAAATATAGATTGTATTTTCACTTTTTATAAAATGACACGTTTGCCAGATCTTAACTGTATCTTCTTTAGCGACATAGTTATTATGTATTGTGTTTAAAACATATGACCGTTATTTAGTAACCAAATGTTTATAAATGAATCAACAGTCTGTTAATTTACAAATCAATGATTAAATTTGTGTTGCGTAACAAATAATACACGTGAAACAAACGCATTTGTTGCTTATATTAAAGTAGCTAATATTTCCATGCTAATTTCACGGCACAGTGTGATTTCTTTGTGTTTTATTAAATTGATTTAAATTATTAAACATTGATCAGTTGCTCTAAACTTGTAAATCCTATATTTTATAAACAATGTAAGCATATTGTATCGATCTTGATAGATTTGAGAAAAAACATTGAAAGCTGTTTACAAGTACGCATTTAATAATGCTTCTTTTTTGTAGAAAAGAAGTATTAAATTAAAAAAAATATCTGAAAATATTTGTGTCTCTCTCTCTGTCTTTATTTACAATGGCACGTTTCTCAAATCTTATTTTATTGAATATAGCTTCTTTAACGAAATATTCGCGTTTACAACATCTAGGCCTTGTTTAATAAGCGAACGTTCAAAAATGAATCATTAATATGATCATTTGCAAATAAATAATTAAATAGATTGCTGTGTTTCAAACAATACACGATAAACCAACACAATTATTTGCTAAAATTCAAAGTTTAACATAAATGAGAAAAAAATTGGCTTGCTAATTTCATGGCGCGTCGTTATTTCTGTGCTTTTCACTAAATGTAGTTAAATCATTCATTAAATAGAAGATATTTGATGGATTTGGTGGAATATCGATTTTAGTTCACGAGTGATCTTAATGTGTTTATATGCTCAAGAGTAAATTAAAATCGATATTTTACCGAATCCAACAAATGTTATGTTTATTTGATGCTTTCAAATGATTGTTTTGGAATTTTTCCCCAAAATATATTTTCCGGTAAAAATTAAAATTATCAATTATTTTCACTGTTAAGTAAACTGGTTTTAAACGGTGAATTATCAGTTTTAATTCACTGATATTTTTCGATAAAATACTAGAAAGCATTAGATGACATTGAGCAGTTCCCTTACACTTGTAGATCGGATTTTATTAACAATATTAGCATATATTTTCGATCTTACCGATAGTTTTGAAAAAAAAAAAAATATTTAAACGGGTAAAAGTTTACAAGTCCGTGCGTAATATTATACGGGTGTAATGATTTGTTGTTTGTGCCTGAGACCTCTATGTTTGTGTGGAAATGAGGTATATATTTAACCCCAGCTTTATTCATATTTTGTGTTTATGTTGGTTTGTATTGTGCTGTTTTGTACTGTTTGGGCAATCGGTCACTTGCCTTAAATAAAGGACCAACTAATTGTTTTTAATGAAAATTTAATACTGCTCCAGCAGCTGGAGTTTCACTTCTTTATATATTTAA
Organism: Dreissena polymorpha; assembly: GCF_020536995.1. NCBI lineage: Eukaryota > Metazoa > Mollusca > Bivalvia > Myida > Dreissenidae > Dreissena > Dreissena polymorpha. The sequence goes on from NC_068363.1 coordinate 90,314,000, forward strand.
AAATAGAAAACATATATGTATTTCTTAGTGTGTATATAGATTTTTTTCACGACGCTGTGTGATTTCTTTGCCTCAAGAGTATTAATTTATTAAATACTTTATATTACAAATACTGCGATAGTTGATGGCAATTAATTAACTAAAGGGTCTTTTTCCAGTTCATCTGTTTTTATTGATTAACTCTGATAATGGTCGCTGCACTATGTGTCCACAGCGTGGTGTCAATAAACAGAGGTATACTATAATAATGCGAAGGCCTCTGTAAAGGCCTACTTTATTTAGGCGAAGAAAGTGATAAAAAAACACACACAAGACTGCATGCATTTTTCAAGGTTCAAGGTTCAATATACAAGTGAAAGCATCATTATTCTTGCTTAATTACTGGACAAACATCCGCCACATGTTTGGAACTTGGGGGCACTTTGGGTAACTAATATTTATGACACCCGTTTGGGTTACTTTAAAAGGTTAACCAATGATAATCAAACGATGTTAACTTTTTTTTTACAAGTAGTAATTCACCTTAATATTGTTTGTGTATATTTATGTTTGACACATTGATTTCATCATTTCAAATGCTTTATAAGCGAACAGAAAAACAATCTTATGTTGTTGTTTTTTAATAATATTTATTATAAATAATACAATTGAGTTCAGCGTGTTTTGAAGATTTAAATGATTGTGGAAATTACAGTAATTTTCAACATAATTTGTACAGATCAGCGTTATGTCAACCACCTTTTGCAAACCTGTGGGCGGAGTCTGTCTGCAAATAGCAGGTGCTTTTGATTTAGATTTTTACATTCTTTGTTTTACCCGTAAAAGGTACCTTCACAATAAAAAAATACTTTTTGCAATTTCAAACTGAATAATACGATATTCGCCTTTAATTTTCGTTTTTTACAAGAAACTTTCCTGTACATAAAGTAAAACAACAACATGTATTAGCATATAAGCATATGAACATTGATTTTGCTAAAACAGATAAACACATGTTACGCACAAACTAAAATACATAAATATAAGGAAGTGTGAATATCGAGTTGAAACAGTTATTACAAGGATTCTTCGCAGGAAACGGACTCGGGAGTGTCTCAATAAGCCCCAGGCTTTCTATGCAATCAAGCTAAAAATATCGGTTGTAATTAATATAAATATTCGTTGTATAAAAACATATCCTTATTTAACAACTTACACACAAGCATAAATAAAAATGTATCTATATAGCTGTTTATTGTCTACTTTAATGTTTTACACCCTGTTATCATTAGCGATGCTAGGGTCGTTAAGCACCTGCGACTTATATTCACACGTGTACTGGTACCCTAACTCTTCGTGAAAAACGCTTTCCTCGATATGACATATACCGACTCGGCAGTAATCATGTGTATTTGACGAGATTTGACAAAATGCTACGCCCCAAAAAACGGCGACCCAATAAAAAAAATGAAGTTCGAATTCTGGCATAACGAAAGACGAAAGATCAGCCTAGAAAATACAATTGACCAATTAAAAACACAAATGTTTCAATCGGACATTTCTGTACGGCGCGCCCATCAATGAAATAAATGACGATTAGTTAAATCTGGATGCCGAAGGCATGAATTTTATTTCATTTTAAGAGATAAATACATACTTATATATAACAGACATGTAACTTTGAACATAATTGTAAAGGAGGTTATCATTACTTATCTACACATTAAGACATTATTGATCAATCGATTTTTTCATATACTAATAAGGGGTCCCACGGCCTCTGTCAAAACGTAACCACTGTAAAGAAATTAATTTAATGTATTTAATAAAGCTGCTAAAATTGCGAATCGGAGGTTCTTATTTTTTATTGTCTTAGCTTTGCCTGAATTCACGCACAAATTCAGTGATTGGTTTTATCATTTTCTCCTCATATTAAGCTTGTATCGTTTTGAAGAAGATTCTTCATAGTTTTGTGATAACATAACACAATTTTGGTTCTCTTATTTCTCGTAGTTTTAAGGTGGCATAATGTTCTTGGAAAGGTCCGTGAAAACAAATACCCAAGTAGTATTATATTTATACAGCTGCCTTTAATACTGATTGTGCATGTTTAGGCATGTCAGGTCTTCTTCATCAGCGTTATTTTCGCATGCATACGATGGTATTATAGACAAAGAAACTATTTAAATCTTCAAATATATTAGATAACATTGCTTCGCTTCCTTTTATTGTTCAGGGACCTATGGTCCCTGTATTGTTCTTCAGTCGTCGCGTGCGAGCATTCAGGGGCGGTTATCCGGGAGTTATCGATTTATGGGATTGTCTATACGGCATGCTATACATCTATAAATAGGACATATCTAAATATAGTGCACATAAGTCCCGCCCTTTCATCGGTTTTCATCGCTACGCATGCGCAATGGAATAAGCGCAAACAAACGCAAAACAAACGCTTAAAAACCGTTTAAAATGGTTAAAAACGCAATCACTATTAATCGCAACCTTGCGGAACACAATCGCTAACTCTACTGTACTTATTAATAAATTAAACTAGAAGTTGCAAATACAGGGCACGTTTGAATGACGCAAAGACAAATGACGTGAAATCAGAACTAATAGTCAGTTTCATTAAGATTTTTAAGCATTTGTTTGCACAGTAAACAATTAATGTATGCTGTATTATGCCTATATTTTGCGTTTGAATTGTAAGTTGATCTTTAATCTAGGAATACCAGTTAGAATAATACAACTTATTCCTCGAGTAAACAAGACACATATCTCGTGATAACATATTTATGCACAATTCAATTAATAGTGCTTGTTAACAAAATAACCAAGTTGTTACAACGACACAATGAATAAATCAAAATTATTTTGTTTGAATTAAAACAAGTTGACAGGCATACAATTCAAACAGCTTACACATCTGTGCAACTTAATAGTTTAGACATCATGTAACAATAGCTTAAATGATCAGTATATAACGAACCTTACCTAACGGGAGAAATGCATTAAATAGACGTATTACCTTACACGTTTTTTTTACAGTTTGAATGACCTGTAATAATGCGGACAAATTTCCAGTTCGAATCTCGGTGAGATAAACATTGTCAATGCATTGTTCTCTTTAACATTTATAGATATTTTTAAAATATATTACTTTCGAATAAAAATATGATATCTTTAAGGTAAAATGAGTATAGACATAATGACAATTGGAAAATCAAGTAATGTTCCAAGATATTGGGTATATGATTCCAAACGTGTTTTTGAATAACTTAGTCATTTTATGCTGGCGGTTGAGTTTAAATAACGAAAAGCATTCATTAAGTAATAATTGATGGAGTGCCTAGCGCTAAAAATAAACGTGGTAATCCAGCGGTTATTTCATTTCAGATGTGACATTTACAGTTTACGATGCTATCACTATCTACTATGTCACGGTTTGAACCCGAACTGTGCATCTGTTATAATATCATTGTCAAGTGCCCACTTTTGTAAACGCTCGTTCAAGATACTTGTGAAAAGCTTTGCAAAGCAACTCACAAGAGTAATACCCCGTTAGTTATTTGGGACTTAAGGGTCTCCCTTTTTATTAAGGGGGGCAATCATGCCAGTGGACCAGCTACTGGAAAATTTGCCGGAAATGAGTACGTAATTAAATAGCAGTTCAAACGCAGGTCCTATAACATGAACACTCTTTAAAGTACTCGTATATGATGCTATCCGACGAACATGCTTTATTGTTAACCTAACGTTTGGTGGCCGATATAATTTCTTCAAACGAAATATGTATGTCTAGTTCAGGATAATGATTAACCCTTTTGTTACAATTGTCAACATTCTCAACAAAATTAATACTGTATTCATTATCACGAATAGCCCCACTATTTGCAAAAGTTCTAAAATGGTCGACAAACTCGTTTAAATTATTTTTCCCCTTTCTTATTTGTTTACGGTTTACTTATCAGTTTCCGAAATTATGTAGGTGATTTTGATTGTATAGTTTCCTTATTGCGTCTCAATTTACGGTTATAATCTGCCTTGCATTTTCGACATAAGTATTTGTAAAGATTTTTCTTCTCAAGTACTATGTTTCCGGCGTTATCGCCCTTGTTTAAATATAATGGTAAAGAGCCTCTTTATATTCTTTACGTTTCTGTTTACAGTCCTTATTGTACCATTTTCGTTTGTTTTTATCATGTGTCTCAAATGTTTATGTATTTAAGTTCACAGTGCACATGAAAACAGGGTTGCCTTTTGTCGTTAAATAATCGGTAAATATTAACACAAAATCATCAATACAATTTTTTATACCATTTATTAACTGGGACTCAAGACTTGCAATGTCCATTGATATTTCGGAAATGAAAGCATTACGATTTTCTGTATTCCATTTAATAAAGGTTGTTTGCGCTTGGGAAAGACACGCTATTTTTATAGCACGAGTCATAATTATCTCCAATATATTTTGTTTGAAACATACACAGTGTTTTAGTATTTATTTTTGTTTTACCTAAACTAATCTTATTGAAATCTCACATGTAAACTCTCGGATTAATTAAAGCTATAATTTTATTAATGACACGTGTTTAATTAAGGGCAGCACATATACCACAGCAATACACATGAACAGGCTATCCTTATCGCTTCATAATACTTGTTTGTCTTATTAGATTCAACACATGTTATTTGTTCGTGAGGTAACTCGTTGTAATAACAGACGGTCGTGTTAACGTGTAGTGTTGATGCAAACACTTTGTGTAAGTGAAATAGTAAATGACGGTTAAATCAGTAGCGTTTTTTTGTACTATATTATATAACATGACACACACGTCAGGACATTACCCACATAATCTCCAGACATAGTACATCAGCATCGGTTATGTTATGTTCAAGATGTTTCTTCTGCAATGTTATGACAAAGCTACCAGCCACCTAACACACGTTGTATTACGGAGACATACTCAAATGTAATTATAACCACAGCAAAACCAAAATTTTCAAACAAGATATAATTCTCATCATCGCCGCAAGTTCTTTTTTAACAAAAATAACCAGGTGTCAAAACTTGCATAAGTTAAGCGGAGCCTGATTATAATTTATTTACAAGCTACCTTAATATTGTTTTATTAATTAATTAAGTCTATTTATTAATATTATCATAAAGACGAGTTGAAGCAAACTCGACATGTTTACCTTAACAGACAATCAATGTTTGTTGTTAACTTATATGACTGCTAAGTATCTCAATTTGTGAGTTGATTAAATTCAAAACATATCTTCATGACACAGCGAAGAGTCCATACAATCCACAAAGACACAAGTTCATTTAAGCGTGTGTTACTCCGGCAAATTAAATTAACGATGGTGTGCAGCATTGACAGTTTTATTTTTACTAAGAATATTAAACTTTCTTAAAAACAGTGTTGGGCCATGGCAAAATAATTATAAGATTTATCAACATACAATTAACGAGCCTTTCTAGAATAAATTTATTTTGGGCATACCATGTAGAAATGTATGTCTATGTTATGAATCCATGGCAACTTTGTTTTAGGATTTCTCCTCTTTTTAACAGGCAAACTGTCAGTTATTCAATAGGTACATGTTGATTGTCTTCTTATGGTCTACAATGATAAAGTCTAGTTTTCAAAAAATTATCATCCTTAAGCAAAAACTCTAAGCCATAATCAGTAGGATTATACAAACAGGTGTTTTAAAAAATATACCGATTATTATTTGTGTTGCATTGACACCCAGATCCCTTAAACCAAATAATTTCCCTGGTTTCATAAAACATCATCTAGTCGGGATTTGCATTAAATACTTTGTAGTGAATTCCTTGTCAAGCTTTTAATGTTAAATAGAACGAGTCATCACAAAACAAGTCAGAACAAACAACCGGATTAATCAAGAAAATCAATTTCAAATTGACAACCCTTGCTATGTTTTAAAAATTTGTTTTATAACTTCTAAATTACAAAATTCACACTTATGAACTTGACACTTTATAAAGTAAGAATTAAAAGGGTTTATATATATATATATATATATATAGAGATAAATGCCGTATATATATATTGATATGATAGCAAGTGAGATGTAACATGTACAGGAATGAAAAGTGTGTTTATCTCATCAAAGAAAGCTAGAAATAATACCCGTATCTAGCCTTAGGTCATTTTACCAAAATTCATTTTCTATGATGTACCGACAATATTTTTCAGTCTCACCGCAAAAGTTTAAATTCGAGATTTACTTGGGACGTAACTAGCATGATAACTTTTAATTTGATCATAGACGAGTTATCTCTTTTCCTTTTACAAACTCATTTACTTATATTTATAAAAGGTGGCATTACTAATAAAGAATGCATTTCGCATGTAAACAATTCTGCGAGTTCCTCTTCTAATGCTATCGAAGTAAATATTAAGTTAACTAGTATTTGTTTATTTTATGAAATAACTTTCATGACTGTACATGAAAAGAAACTGACATAATAATTTTCCGTAATGGCGGTCCGCTGCGATGATATTAAAGTTTGTATTTGCCGCATCTAAAAACCATCAAGTTAAGTAAAATTATAATATGTATTCGATATGGCCTTGCAACAGTTATTTCCATCGTCGAGCTACTTTTTTGTTAATTTCTTCTAAGATTGCAAATTAACAACAAAGACTGTTTGAACCGTTAATGGTACAAAATGGCTGCTTAAAATTGTGCCTGTCTTAAACGAAAATATTATATAGTCTATAGTTGCTCTGTCTACGAAACAGACGTCTTTGTTTTCAAATTTAGAAAGATCAGCTGTCACTCGAGGTGAATACATGTATAATATGTAGCCCTGGAATTACTGTTTATGAATAAGCAGTTTGATAGGCGGTATTGAGAAAATGAGATATCTGACATTAACATATAACTGACGGTGACCGTTGAAAACAAATGTTTGTCTTTGTATTCAATAACATTTCCCTTGTACTTGTCCTAAATGTGAACAAAATTGCGTTTGCGGTAATAAAGACAAAACACATTAGAAACAATGCCAAAAAGCAGGAGGTAAACATACATGATAATGTGAAAAGTTTTGCCAATTCAAAAAAAAACTATTAGCAATTCAACGACTTTAAGGCATTGGTTGCTGTTGAAAAAACGAAGTCGGATAAAGCAGAAATGATTGCAAATATATAGCCTGCTTACGATTGTTCCCCATTAGTTACAGTAGCAATAGAACATTTACACAGGTAACGGATATGTGTTCACTATCGTCTGTCCTTCGTATAGCCCTTAATTGCGTCGACTAATTGTTTAAAAAGGATTATTTGACATTATTATTGGTTTCTTTTATGTCGTTTTATATGGATTGTTTTCTGATACAGCGCATGTATTAAATAATATAAACAAAACAGGTATATAAAAAGTGTATTTACATGGTGTTGATAAATTAAACATATTTGAAGTGTTTTTATTTAACAAAACAATTTGTGAAATCCTATTATTATGTGGTTAGTTTTTGAATGGAATATTATTATTATTATAAGTTTTCTTCTGTATGTAATTAATTGACATGCATGTAAGTTGACACAATTATAATGGTAAACCATTGAAATATTTAAACTCAAGTTATTATGTAAAGTTATTTTTTGAACAGATGTATCATCCAAGCAGGTAAGAAATGGAAGCACATACACACCGTGCATATACGAAATATATCGAAAATTTAAGGAAGACAATGTTACATATATACCATAAAAATGTCGTCATTTCTTGTTCTAAAAGCCGTTTAGAAAAATCTTGAAGTAATGTCATGCAGTATTCTTTAAGTAAACCCGTGCAGTTATCTGGAAGTAAACCCGTGCAGTAATCTTGAAGTAAATAATTACAGTAATCTTGAAGTACATTCATGCAGTAATCTTGAAGTAAAGCAATACAGTTCTCTTGAAGAAAATCATGCATGCTTAAATCTTGAAGTAAAGCCGAACAATAATCTTGAAGTAAAGCATTGCTGTAATCTTGAAGTAAAGCCTTGCAGTAGTCTTGAAGTAAAACATTGCAGTAATCTTGAAGTAAAGCCTTGCAGTAATCTTAAAGTACATGTAAAGCCTTGCCGTTATAACGCCAATATCAAACAAGCCTGATCGCATCAGCAGTAACTTCGCCCGGACGTTCATCCGACTGAAACATACTAATACTTAATTATCAGTACAAAGGTATTTAAATCTATAAATTATTGTTAGTACGGAAACATAATTGATGATAAGATAAAACAAAATTACAAACCGTATTTTCCAATTGATAAGAAATGTATTTTTGTATGCGGTAGGTAGAGTACAAAACATATACAAAAATAAGACATACCTCTACTGTTTGAAGTGTATGCGACGCTTTTTCTTTTGATTCTTATCCAAGCTTTTCCTGGATAGGTTTTGCGAGGTCACTCACAACCTTTGCAGAGAGAGTGACCTGAACTACAGCGTGCTGTACAGTACCCATGGTCGCAAAAACAATCAACCCTAAGTCAGGGGCCTCCCATGCCACGGTTTCTACGTTGTTGTAATACTCCTTCCTCTCAAACCCTAGCCACGCGTTACTTTCATAGTTGTACATTTGGTCAGCCCATCCACCATCGTGGTTTGCGTTTTGCTTTGTTATTCCGACAGCTAACGTGTTCCTGTACCCATAGTAGTGATATGGTACTGACCACATAACGACTACTCTGCAAGATTTACCCTCGATTTCCCAGGACACCACACCAAATGTACCAGAAGCCGAATATGCTGTCTTTCGTGCCACCATCGCCTCTTTTTGACCCGACAGAACGGGAACAGGAGGAATAGCAATGACTCCACTCTTTACTGTAACCTCCGGATTGACCATATTAAACCTGGTCCAGTTGTCAACTTCCATGCCCATTGTAACCTTGTATGGCAATAGTGTGAGAGCTTTAATTGTCATAGTCGCAAGGCTTGCCCCAGCCGTTACAACCCCCGCGGCGGCGGCTAATTTGGCGGCGGTTATCCCGGCGGGTAGAAGAGCGAGGAGAGGTAGGACACGCTTTTTATTTTGATTTGTTTCCATGTTATCCTGAATAGGTTTTGCGAGGTCACTCACAACTTTTCGACCTGCGATGTGAGGTATCGGCGCTCGAATCTTTGTTATTTGGTCACCCAGTAACAGACAGATGGTAGCGATTGTCAGTGGAAAAGCCATTCTCTATGGTTCAGCCAGATTCTTGAACGAAAAAGTATATCAATAACAAAGTAAATAGAAAATAATCGGAAATTGTACATAAGCATAATTTGAAAAATACTGAGATAATAAAGGTATGGTAAAGGTATGGTACGCATTCTTGATAAAATATCAATAACTGATTTTTGAATACTCAGTATTATACAGTGAATCAGTTAATGTTCATAAACGTATACATAAATTGAAGTACGGAAGGCACTTCAGTATCTTCCAACTCAAACCAACACTTAAAATGTTGGATAAAAAGAACACTCAGTAACACTTGTCAATTATGATCAGCCTAATGCGTGGCTTAGACAATGAGAGCGAGGTTATTATATTATTGACTTTTGTATCTCGAGAAATATATTACATTTTGGATGGTATTCAAGCGTTCACTAATGGTTATTACTTATATCAAGTAATCAATGTAATATTTTAATCCTCATAAAGCGGCTGGACAATTCAAAAGTATTCGTCTTGCGAATATTTCTACAACGCGTTCATCAACGCCATCGAAGTTGTTAATTTACAGGATGCATTAAAAACATGGCTTTTAAGTGTTAATACTTTGTTAGTTTCGTTAGATATTAATGGATGCATTTTTTATCAAAGACAACTTTTTAAAAATATAAAACATCATGCAAATGGATTTTTTTTCGGTTTATATGTCGTTATTTGTTACACGTTTTATCTAATTGGTCAGCCAGGCTGTCATGTTACAGCTTATAACATATCGTTT
>NC_068363.1:90681448-90788948 GCF_020536995.1 Dreissena polymorpha
TTTATAAATATCCCCTTAAGTTCCTCTTAAATACCCGTCATGACAACTTACTATGAAGTCTAAGTAAATACAACCTTTATAACACCAATTACTATCGCAACACTCCCGTAAACATTACATAACAGCTCGATATTTTACGTACGTGCTACAAGTAAATTTGTGACAGGTATGCGCTACTTTATTTACCAAGGGTATTGAACATATCGCGGTCGTATCTTAACATCACAAATCTTTATACCATAATAGTTTAGGTATTTTTCTATCGACATGTGACCCTGCTCGCTCTTAAATACGCGCGTTGGTCTAAAAATGTGTGTAAACTTTTATGAAAAGGGCAGACTTTTATATATATGCATTCATAACACCAGAACATTTATCGGTATACCTCAAAATTCAGGTCTTTGCTCCTAATCGAACTAATCAAATAATTCTTATGCAACATCGCATCTTCTGTCCATAGCGTAATTTGCTTCGATGGCACAGGGATAAATTCTCTAACTCATGAGGACGCTAAGGTTATCACAACCTAGGGTTCGGTATGCCCAAACGCTGATCAGTCAGCCGTGCTCATAAAATATAATTGTAACCCTTAAACAATTAAATTAGAAATTTAATGCGTACATATAGTTATATTTTAACTGCGCTATACGCGTCAGATCGCATTAAATTCTTACTTAAAATTACTCAAGACCTTCAATATTACCGATATCCTACATATATTTGCAATCAACACAATGACGTATATACATATTTACATTATATTTTTTTTGTGTGTCTGCACTATTCATAATCAACAATATTTTTCTTATTAATGTGTTTACCCTACTTATTTCTCTATACTAATAATGCATGAAAACATATACAATTAGTCAAGCATACTGATTTTTGTGTACGTCTCTAAATTCCCATTTATATGCAAGTTCTTATTTCATATCTTATATAAAATGACGTCAAAATCGGATACTCTCTAATGTTTATTCCTACCTTCTAAGTTCCATTTATATAATATCAAAATATTAAATGCCTCCAAAATCTTAAATTATATATACGCCTCTAATACTCGTAATCATAAAATGTATAAAAATTATATTACATTCTTCTAATATTCTCATTTCATCGTACGGTCTATTTTAACGACAATTTACAAAAATACCATCAATTTAAAATGTATTTTTTTATGCAAAAAACATAAGTTCGTATACAATTATATATTCTAACCATAGAAAAATTCTATAAAATTATTTAAATATTCTCAATTACTTGTTCGCTTCTAATTTCATTACTTCTATAACTCAGAAAATTCTGTAAATTTCAAATACTTTCTTATTCATTTATTTTATTCTTAATTTTCCGATATTTTAGAAAAAAACTACTGATCAATGAAAAACTGTATAATTTTTATACTTGTATAATTTCTCCATACATACATGTAATTAATTATTTCTTAAACACCTAACTACGTAAAATTCTTTAAAACATTTCTTAAAATTTTGTTGCCATGACGCCTTTTACTTGTTATTTCTTACTTTATAAAATTTGAAATAAACCCCTGTTTGCCATAATTTATGAAAACACTGACCGTTTTCCATGTCGCGTTTTTTTTTTGTTCCGTTGGCCCGTGAAAGAAGTGGCACTTCCGGTTGATCCTGGCACTGCGCACCATTAAATGTTCTGTGTCACGTAATTACGTATCGTTCGTGGATAACACACAGTAACAAACAAAGTTCATTTCCGTTTTCATCGTGATTTATTTCTGTTGAATATATTCTAACACAACGCTTACTATTGTTCGTGGAATACAATTTTACAGCGCGGCGGCCAACATGGCCACCACGTCAAGAAGACGTGACAACTCTCAAAGTTCTTTTCCAAATCTAACCGCAGAATGACCGTCTTACCACAATAACACAGCATTTTATTCCAAGGTTCATAAACATAAAATTTAGATATTTCCTATCCCATTCTTGATTGGTTGACTGTACTTTTCCCCCGATTTTCTAAACCCACCCCTTCGAATAACCCTTATTGATTGGATGGGTGCTCATGCATCTGTCACAGCAGAAAAGTGCAATACACAATTATCACTTTGGGAACAGGAAACAGGGCAATCAAATTTGGTATGTAGAGACATCTTATAGTCCTCTACCAAATTTGTTCAAATTATGCCCACGTGGTCAAATTTGACCCTGCCCCGGGGGTCACAAAATTGAACATATGCTTATATAGGGTCTATTTTGTGAAAACTTTACAAATCTTTACGTTCATATCCATGAGGCCTAGGGCTACCAAATTTGGTATGTAGTGGCATCTTATAGTCCTCTACCAAGTTTGTTCAAATGATGCCCCTGGGGTCAAGTTTGACCCATCCCAGAGGGTCACAAATTTGAACATATGCTTATATAAGGCCTTTTTTGTGAAAACTTTAAAAATATTCTTTTCAATCACCGTATGGCATAGGGCTACCAAATTTGGTATGTAGTGACATCTTAAAGTCCTCTACCACGTTTGTTCAAATTATGCCCCTTGGGTCAAATTTGATCCTGCCCCGAGGGTCACAAAATTGAACATATGTTTATATAAGGCCTATTTTGTGAAAACTTTTAAAATTTGTTTGTCTATAACTGTATGGCATATGGCTACCAAATTTGGTATGTAGTGACATGTAATAGTTCTCTTTTTAGTTTGTTCAAATTATGCCCCTGGGGTCAAATTTGACACTGCCCCGGGGGTCACAAAATTGAATATATGCTTATGAAGGGCTTATTTTGTGAAAACTTTAAAAATCTTTTTGTCCATAACCATTGGGCCTAGGGCTACCAAATTTGGTATGTAGTGAAATCTTATAATTCTTTACCAAGTTTGTTCAAATTATGCCCCTGGGGTCAATTTTGACCCTGCCCCAAGGGTCACAAAATTGAACACATGCTTATATAAGGCCTATTGTGGGAAAACTTTAAAAATTTCTTTTCCATAAACATTGGGCCTAGGGCTACCAAATTTGGTATGTAGTGACATCTTATAGTTTTCTACAAAATTTGTTCAACTTTTATTCCTGGGTCAAATTTGACCCTGCCCCGGGGGTCATAAAATTGAACATATGCTTATATAAGGCCTATTTTGTGAAAACTTCAAAAATCTGCTTGTCCATAAACATCTAGCCTAGGGCTATCAAATTTGGTATGTAGTTACATCTAATAGTCCTCTACCAAAATTGTTCAAATTATATCCCTGGGGTCAAATTTAACCCTGCCCCGAGGGTCACAAAATTGAACATATGCTTATATAATGCCTATTTTGTGAAAACTTAAAAAAAAATCTTGTCCATAACTATTAGGCATAGGGCTACACAATTTGGTATGTAGTGACATTGTATAGTCCTCTACCACGTTTGTTCAAATTATGCCTCATGGGTCAAATTTTACCCTGCCCTGGGGGCCACAAAATCGATTATATGCTTATATAGTGCCTATTTTGTGAAAACTTTCAAAAAGATCTTAATGCCCTTAACCATAAGGCATAGGGCTACCGAATTTGGTATTTAGTGACATCTAATAGTTTTCTACCAAGTTTGTTCAAATTATGCCCCTTAGGTCAAATTTGACCCTGACCGGGGGATCACAAAACTGAACATACGCTTATATGGGGCCTATGTTGTGAAAACGTTAACAATCTTTTTGTCCGAAACCATTTGGCCTAGGGCTACCAAATTTGGTATGTAGTGACATCTAATAAACCTCTACCAAATTTGTTCAAATAATGCCTCTGGGGTCAACTTTGACCCTGCCACGGGGGTCACACAATTCAATACACGCTTATAAAGCGCATATTTTGTGAAATTTTTAAAAATCTTCTTGTGGAAAACCATTCGGACTACGACTACCAAATTTGGTATGCAGTAACATCTTATAGTCCTCTACCAAGTTTGTTCAAATTATGTCCTTATGGTCAAATTTGACCCTGATCCGCGGGTCGACAAAATTGAACATTATATACGCTTATATCTTGCTTATTTTGTGAAAACTTTAAAAATATTCTTGTCCTTAACTCTAGGAAATAGGACTACCACATTTTGTATGTAGTGAGGTATAGTAGTCCTCTACAAAGTTGCTCAAATTATGCCCCTGGGGTTAAATTTGACCCAGCCCAGTGGGTCAAAAAAGTGTACATGTGCTTAAATAGGGCCTATATTTAAGTATTTACACATCCCGAGAATATTTGTTTCAGCCTTTTTTTCAGCAGTGGAGCGATACAGGGCCATCATGGCCCTCTTGTTATTCAATAAATCCAAACAAAAAACAAAATACATTTTAAATTACATACTTTACCCCTTTCACGAACATCTCGAGAAAAAATCATACGCTTTCCTGAAATATATTATATATAAAATTGTGCAAAGCCATATCAAATGGAATTGTTTGCATAAAACTACAGTAAACATTTTGTCGATTTGTTACGGAATTCCGTAAGGGCTGTCGTGGTAACACATTAAAATCCAGAGGGCGACAATGCGATAGTGCGATAGTTCGATGACGACAGTGCGATAGTACGATGGCGACAATGCGATAGTACGATGGCGATAATGCGACAACGCGATAGTACAATGGCGACAATGCTATAGTCATATCGTAGTGTCGCCATCGTATCATCGCATTGTCGCAATCGTACTATCGCACTGTCGCGATCGTATTGTCGCACTGTCGTCATCGTACTATCGAACTGTCGTCATCGTACTATCGCGTTGTCGCCATCGTACTATCGCATTGTCGCCATCATGCTATCGCATTGTCGCCAACGTACTATCGCACTATCGCATTGTCGCCCTCTGGGTTTAAATGTGTAACCACGATGGCACTAATGGTATTCCGTAATTTGTCAATCAACCATGTTCGTGACTTTAAGTTTCAGCAATTCGACCTAAAACATATCTGCGTTTTCGTTTAGATACCGTACTTGTCATAATTATGCAAAAATATTACAGATTGTATAAAGCATTTATGTCATGTCAAATTACGCTTTTGCTCTATAATCTAGCGAACACGCGCATACAACATTCATACATCGCGGCATAGGAATCGGATTGATTTGTCGAGTATTCCTCGCTCATATCCAAATCTAATCTTAGCACGCACTATACGCCGTTCCGCGCAAAATAATCGAGGGTTTCACGCAATATCCGTTTTATGTTTGACATTCTAGCCTTGTTGAAAGAATGGTAATTATACATTGAAAATAACACATAATTACGTATTTCATTGCTGATGATTACAGATAGTAACTTGCGTGTCGCCCTCGGAGAGATACATAGTCCTTTCTAGAACGCGTATATTCTGGCCGTCAAGTGCAAATATCTCGTTGGAAAGCAGCATAACAGAACCGGGGTAAAACTCTTTATGTTTGTTTTTGAATGTGATTCATTAAACGTTCACAAACGGTTTGCGAGTATGTTTATGTAATTCTATGGCTTGATCATGGATAAGTGTGATAGTTTTGTGTATTTAAAACATGACCATAAGATTCCGTTCTAACGGGAAGAGCATATCTGAGAATTCATGCTGCATTTGAAAAATAAAGTGAAGCGTTTAATTTTGCAAATATTTTTAAGAGTAATAATTTTATTATTTTATATAATAATGAGATTCTGTATTTTCCTTGTAAACGTAGATATTGGGTTTAACCAACGTTAAACGGTCCAGCTTGGCACTATTTAGTGTTACAGCAAACCACAAACATATAACTACATAACGTGTTTTGGGTAAATACAAAATGTTGTGAGTTTTCAAGAACAACACAAATATGGCAATCTTACATGGAATAAAGCATGCACAGGGCTTTCTTGATTCGACCACTGTGACTTTGATTATGTAATGAACGGCTTATAACGACGAAACGAAATTTGCATTCACACTGTTAACGTCACATAGGTCATTACTTGCCATTTGTTGAAACATATTTACTAGCTTTTTGTGTTATATATCCATTAGGATTGCTATTATAACGTATGGTATTGCATATGTTTGATATTTAAACTTGAAACAATAATCACTGAATGTCATACTGCAAAACGTATTTCAAAATGTGAATCGAAACATCTTTCTTTGATTTTGTAACAAAAAATAATATGAGAATTTAAGTAAAATAAGTGAAGTATTGTTTTAAAATCATGCATAGAATATTAATTAAAATCATAAACAAGGTACACACTAATTTCCAGTTTATGATGAAATATTTATGAATAAGATCTCGTGTATATCTTATATTATTATTTTTTAATTAAAAGCGATAAAGTATTCAAAATAAATTGATAGCGATACATAAAATACTATGTATGATTTTCATGTAAACACATGATTCTATATTTTAGTGTTAGATCCTGCAATACTTACATGCAGTTAACACCTGTGACGGCATTAATTGAAAAATGTGAGTAATCCGTCGGTCTTTTACTACAAAATTAAGAATTATTTACAATGTAAAATGACGTTACTAAAAGTGATATTATGGGCATTTTTCACTGTTGAATTGAACTGAAAAGAATTAACAGGTCAAAAGAGTTAGTTAAAATGTGGTTACTGACCAATTATATGCAACTAATCTTGCTACCAGTTGTTTATAATAAATATATTTTATATTCGATATTTTACATGACTCACCCAGTCCTCTAAGCCGAAACGATCCGTAAAATAAAATTGTGTCTTTGTGTCGTATGAACGAATCTGCACTTAAACTAAATTTAGGTTCACATCGTCAATACATGATCAGATGTCAAACGAAAGTACTGTTGATATTCAAATGCATTATTTTTCTCTTTCCGGGATATTGTTTTAGAATGTTGATGCTGCATTAACAAATATAATTGTATAATATGTAAACACCAACAATAAACAACGGTTGCGATAGACACCTATAAACTGTTAGATGCCCATAATATCACTTTAATTAGTATGACAATTCATCTTTTTATAATTTGACACGCTATCTACCAATTGTTTCAAAATCAGATTTTCTGCTGTTTATTTCTTTCCTCTTTCAATATTCGCACGCATTTTTTCTTAGATATATACTCCGAGCGAATATATACGCCTTAAACATGTTTTTTTCTTACATAATACAGTTACTGCTCTTATTGTCGGGCGATATTGAACTTAATCCGGGGCCAGATAGCAGCTGCTCTCTCAGCGTTCTGCATCTTAATGTGCGTTCAATTAGAAAAAAACTTGACTATATTAAAAACTTGTGTGATTTCGACATTCTATGTTTTACCGAAACTCATCTTACCGATATCGTATCTGATAATGGCTTAGCAATTTAGCGTTCCACCGGAAGGATTATACAGCACATTTAAGCGGTTTACTTGAATCAGTCTATTAAGGTCGCCGTGGTGTAATGGATATGGTGTCCGCCTAGCGACCGGGAGGTCACGGGTTCGATTCCCGCTGTGGGAGTGTTCTTTCGATCTCCCATATAGACACCAAGTACTGGTTCTGCCCAGGAAACGGACTCGAGAGCATTTCAAATAAGTAGGAATTACTTTCTATGCAATCGAGCTAAAATAAATAGGTTAAAACTAATCAGTCTATTTTATTGCGCCGCATGGTTGAGTTAGAATGCCACGCCTTGCACTCGATCTGGATAGAAATTCAAGCCGTCAATTTCACTGCATTGTTGTGCTGTTTTTATCGTCCCCCAAGCGCTAATGTATCGTTTTGGGATGATTTTGAAGTAAGTATCGATAAAGCTCTAGACGTGAATTCAAACTTAATTATGGTCGGAGACATTAACAAGGACCATCTTGAAGACTTCACGCGTCTAAAACAAGCACTGGCACTATTTAATTTACGTAATACGATTACAAATGCAACCAGAGTAACGGCTAACACTTCTACCTTACTTGATCCTATACTCTTAATGTGCTCGATAGCGAGATTATTCCCGTCTGATCTTCCGTCAGTGATCACCATGCAACGGTCGTACATATTAAAGTTGAATCAGTTATCAGCAAACCGACCATGAGACATGTTTGGCTATATAAACGTGCAGACTTCAATCGTTTAAACGCTTTAATTGATAGCGAAAACTGGAACTTCATTAACCATACGAACATAGACAAAGCAACTTTATTGTTTACGAACAAATTACTTGAATTAATGAAATTGAGTATCCCATTCAAACATGTCAAAGTGCGTCCTAACGATAAACCCTGGTATGATTCCATGATACGTTCTTTTACGCGGAAACGCGATCGCCTCAAATCCCAAGCGATAAAACACCCGTCTGCAAACAATTGGGCTTAATTCAAGCATGTTCGCAATAGAGTCAACAATATGATTAAACATGCTTAATAACAATTTTTCTCAAATATTGAAACTACTTTAAACGACTTACAGGCGTATAACTCTAAGCAATACTGGAAGCTCTTAAAACAACTCATTCGCTCACATTCTCATTCTGATATGATACCGCCCTTAAAAACCATTGATCCTGATGGAAATGTTAATATTCATATGTCTGACGAAGAAAAGGCAATTTGTCTAAATAATTATTTCGTTTCAATATCAACGCTTGACACGTCTTCCGGAGTTCTACCTGACTCTAGTTTTTTGCGTTTAATTGCTTAAATGAAGTTTCAATCAATGAATCTGAAATAAGAGGTATAATTAAGATTTTATTTACTAATAAAGCGGTTGGTGAAGCTTTAATCAGTCATTTAGTTCTTAAGCGTACGTGTTCCTCAATAGCAAAACCACTTTGCTTGCAGTTTAATAAATCACTACAAGAATGCACATTTCCTGCACTGTGGAAGAAAGCAATGGTCATGCCCTTATTTAAGAAAGGAGATGCAAATACACCCTCGAATTATCGTCCCATCTCACTTTTAAGCTACTTTAGTAAATTACACGATGATAGGGCGAATACCACAACTTTTCCGCTCACCGTCGAAATTTTATACTTCTGACAAGAGCACCGTATCGTTCTGTCAAAAACATGGCCGCAACCTTTTTGGCGAGTACAGAAATGAAAGAAAAAAACGAGATAGAAGGTAATTTGATAATAAAAAGATATTCCATCGAACGAAGTATACACTTTACATATAATTTCCGTTTACCGCATCAAAATTGAGTCGCTATTAACTTCAAAACATTGAACACAATTTGAGCATGTCTTGAAAGAAGTGACTTTCATGACGCGAAAAATCGTATTTTTTGCAGATTTTAAACATTTTAAATGAAATATTTTTTGTTAAACGGTATTTTATGGTAGAAGAATCAATTTACAATACATTATGACATGCTTTATTGAATATAACTGTGATTTTTACATTTACACGTGTAAGCAAGTATGCACCGCTCAACACTGACATTATAGAAATAAGGACACCGCTCAACAATGTCCGTAAAGGCACCGCATCTTTATGATTTTTTGGCACCGCTTTATTCTTATATTTTTTCTTTCAGATGGAAGAGACGTTCCAATTTATGTTTAAACAAACCAAAAAACAAGAAAAGGAGACTTTTTCCTCCCGGTGCTGAATATGATACCAGCGCATCTCGAGGCGACCGTCAACCGGCATGTACCAGCTCCACGTATGTCACATAGACTCCATATGATCAGTGCCGCCCAGCCTTCCATGACAATAGTGGTAATGCTCCACACAAACGGAAAACCAAGAAAGCAAGATCATCAAGAAAGAAATTATTTGAAAATAGCAGTTTAGAAAACATGACTGAAAAAGTGACACATCTATTACCAGGTTTCCTTCAAAAATTACACTCGGCAAATTTATGATTTGACTTGTGTAACTTTATCAATTTGGTATGTAACAACAAGTATCCGCTGACAAATATTGCTCTGCTATTGTTTCTGGATGCTGTCAGGTCTACCGATAACCTCAATGATGACATACAAAGAAGACACCATGAAATTCTGGAGAGTTGTGTATAGATTATTTCACGGAAAAGTGTTAAGATTCATGTTTGGGGTCATAATTGTTAACAAATATAAGCACAATATTTATTAAAACAATGTCAAATAATGGCTTCATACTGAATCACGATGGTAAACAAGTGTACAAACGGTTTCAAAGCAATATTACAATGTACTTTGAACATATTTGGGTTTCAATTTATTTATTTTAATACTTGACGGAAATAACTATATATGATTCGAACCCTTTACATCACGTTAAAACGGACCGCGCTGTAATGTCTTATCTATGGAGACGTGCACTCACACGCTTCTATAGATAGTCTCAAAAAAGTTGTTTTTTATACTTGTAACCCATTTTTTTTCTGATTTAAATAGTCGAGAGCATATTTAATATATACCTTTGGTTTTGGCCACAAACACCAAAGTCATATTTCAGTAAATGTAACCAATGTAACATCACAATGCACACTCTATAGATAACTAAATTTATGATTTCTTTCGGTTAGTTTTACACAAACATTTGCCTATACCTTTCCATAATCGTAGCTTGACATCTTTTCATTTACGGATTATGAATCTGAAATCAATAAAAAATAATTATCAATAATGATTGTATTATACCACAATAAAGATAAATTGAAACATGAGACTTAAACATGTGCCCTCCACGTACTGGAAAGCAAACAATCGATCCCGATGAACCTTTTTTGGTGCAAGCATGTCATCATTTTCATGATAAAATTTGGGAAATTTAACTTTGATAAATGGCAGATAATCGTAAATAAATTAAGCTCACGATGGCTTGTTATAGCTTATCATTTAAAACCACGTGCAGAAGTTAGCGGTGCCACGAATTTCAGTTACACGGAATATATATATATATACGGTGCTTATAATCAGTGTTGCGCGGTGCATCGATTTTTATGTAAGTGATGCATGTTTTCACCAAAATAAGTCTTTTAACAGATATTGAAACAAACAGCTTCGTATGGCATGTTCTTTTTATATATACAATGATTTAAGTCTGTCACATCAGGTCTGACACATTGAAAATCATCGGATAATTACATTTTTCTCACAAGTACGAATTGTGTCGAGCGCGACACGACTTTTTGTAAACACTAGTTCAAAGTCATGCTAAATATAAAACGACTGGTAAACTTTTAAATAGACGACATATTGGTTCAGAAATTCGGTGGAGTGCTTCGCAAGTGGCAATTATTTTTCAGTGCTTATAATAAAACATTTTGTCACCCACTTACCGGATTTGTCTTTGTCCGCAATGTTACTTTTCGTCAAAAGGATACGGTGCACGTGTCAGAAGTATAAAATTTCGACGGTGAGCGGAAAAGTTGTGGTATTCGCTCTATCATCGTGAATTAAAGGAAAGAGTTGTTTACAAGCATCTGTATAACCACTTTGTTTCGCATAACCTTATTTATTGTAAGCAGTCGGGATTTCTTAGAGGTCACTCTACTGTCTTCCAGATTATTGATATTTTCGATCAAAAATTTCGTTCTCTTGACGATAAAACAGTTACTTATATGTTTTTTTGTGATATTTCCAAGGCATTTGATCGCGTATGGCATCAAGGCCTCTTATTCAAAGTGAAAGAAAATGGGATCAGTGGTAATTTGTTAAAATGGATTGAGAGTTATTTATCTAACCGAACTCAACAAGTATTTGTCAGATCCTCTATGTCCAATGTGTTGCAAGTAAAAACTGGCGTTCCTCAAGGCTCAGTCCTTGGTCCGTTATTTTTTCTAATTTACGTTAATGACATTGTCAATAATCTTCTTAGCATCACCCGTTTGTTCGCAGATGATACGTCTTTATCTTGTACGACATCCAATGTGATCTTGAGTGTATAGTGAATCATGATTTACATCAGATAAACTTGTGGGCCAAAAGATGACTGGTTGACTTCAATCCACAGAAAAAGGAAGGAATTTTATTTACAAACCAAAAAATGTTCTATTACCTCAACTTTTCTTTGATAACATTCCGATTAATTTTGTTGAAAGTCATAAACATCTTGGTCTAACTTTAGGACATGACGGCAAATGGCATGATCATATTAATAACATTCTGAAATCGGCATCGAAAGTACTGGGAATAATGAGGTCTCTTAAATTTAAAGTTTCCAGAAAAAGCTTAAACACTATATACGTCACTCATTTGCGCCCAATACTTGAATACGCATGTGTTGTCTGGGACGGATGCTCTTTATACGAAAAGGAATTATTAGATAAAATTCAAAACGAAGCTGCGCGAATCGTCTCCGGTCTAACCAGATCTGTTTCACTCATTAATGTGTACAACGAAGTAAAATGGCCGTCTCATGATAAAAGACGACAGTATATAAAAGTAATAAATATGTACAAAAAACATAATGGTCATAGTCCCACTTATTTGGCAAATCTTCTCCCACCCACAGTTCAACAACAATCATCACGCTCTCTACGCAACGGAGACGACTGCGTCATTGTATCACGGCGGACTCAATTATATACCCGTTCCTTTTTACCCCCTGCCATAGATCTATGGAATTCCTTAGACATAAATATTCGTAACAGCAATACTATTTCACATTTTAAATCAAACTTGAAACGCGTATTTTTCGCTAGCGAAAAGATTCCCCAATAGTTTTTTAATGGGAATAAGAAATCCTCCATATTACATGCAAGATGAAGAAATAATTGCAGTGACCTTAACTCCGACTTGTTTCAAAACCATTTGACTGCTTCGCCTGTTTGCTCTTGTGGCAGCGAGATAGAAAATGCCTCACATTATTTCTTTGAATGCACTAAGTACCACAGACAGCGATTGTTTCTATTAAATGCATTGCGTTCATTTCACCCTTTAAATTATGATATTCTTCTCCATGAAAAAACAATCATTGAACGACGAAGAAAATGTCATTATTTTTACTGAAGTGCAAAGATTTATATCAGAGACGTAGCGTTTTGCATGGACGCACCAGGACAGAACTCATTATTGTGCATTATTGTGTATTACCTTGTATCATTATACGTATATTATTTGTACACCAAAATATTTTTTATTTTTGATTATTATTATTATTACTATACTTATATTATCATTATTATTATCATTATTATTTTCTTAGTATTACTATTTTAATTATTATTACCATTATTATTACTGTTATTATTATTATTACTATCATTATAGTCAAAGTAGTAGTTGTATCTATTTTTTTTAAAGGTTTCGTAAAATTACCAAAACGACGACTAAAATGCACTTCTTAAACAGTCATCTTTATATATGTAACTTTATTCTCAAGGGAAAGACCCCCGATAATGTTGTAAAACTTTAGGTCCAACCCTTTTTCCATATTATACTTTGTGAATTGTAATTCATTTGTAATTGTCAATTTGGAAATAAAATATGTTTAAACTAATAGTTTCAAAATGCAGAATATTAAAAAAAATGTTTTAGATCTTTTAAAAAAATCTTACCTGACCTAATTAGATACGTATAGAATACTATGTATTTGACATTTATCAGCCATGCGTTAACCTGTGTTTAAGCAGCTCTAGGGCAACTTATAAATGTATGTGAACACATTTCAGAGGGTTTATTTCAGAAATGCCAACTTGTTTTTAGACGTTTGAGCATGTTCAATATGTTCCCAACGATTAGGACCATGACAAGTGCAGTGAAAATACACAAAGTGGTTTAAAAATATTTGAAGTATTTTAATATCGCCATTTTCATTTTTGTTTTATTTATTCAAAGTTATAGCAAATTGATTTCACTTCATTATTAGGCCACAACAAATTGAAAATGTGTTCTACGGATTTAAGCCCACCCTCACCGCTCAAAAAAAAAGCAACACGAGCGAGCGAAATAAAAATAAATCAATTTGTATTGTACTTTTGTTTTAACCAGAGGCGAGGAGCGGAACATATAAAAAACAATATATTGTCTATGTAAATTGATATATTTTGCTAAATATATGCACTATATCTTCAAAATAACTAGCACAGGATCAATAAGTAGTAATAACTATGTTTTAACTTTAATCGAATGTTTTAAAAAAATAATCAATAGTTGTTTTGCTTATTCACATCAGGTTATTATAACTTAATGTTAACATGGTATACACACTGAAATGCTTATTATCAAAGTTATTTTAGAAGCTCAGTCTTCTGTTCATGAAAATCAAATAACACGAAACAATATATAATACAATAAACATCAAACATGTGCACTGATTTTATTTCGCTTTACATTTTACGGCCTTGCCTTTTTGATTGGGAAAAATCGCGATAGACCATAAAATTGGAAAATATTAAACATTCTTATTAGCATTTTGAATAACAGTATACCAATTGTTTATATTAAGTGCATGTTAATCTGCTTTCTAAAATTTATAATATAACGTGCTAGGGAATTAAACTGCTTTGTAATTAACTCAATAAACCAATAATGGAGTTTATTTTAAAAGTTTGGCTTATTTTGGCGAAAATGTTGGCCAGATTTTTGAGAAAAAATGTTACTTTTTGCTTTTGGGAAACAGTGTTTTTTGGGAAAAACAATCTCTGATAAGAAATATCTATTTGCATTACTTTTGTAAGTTTAGTGGTGCCAAATTAGAAAAGAGAAGTTTAAGTTTTGCATAGAAAAAAGCACCACAACTTCCAAATGTAAGAAAAATAAGCAATGGGTAGTAAAACTTTTGTATTTTAATATAAAAAAAGTCAATCAAATCCCAGAAAAGTTGTTAAATGGGCCTTTTCACAGATTTTGGCATGTTTTGAAGTTTGTCATTAAATGCTTTATTATTGATAAATGTAAACATTGGATCTAAAAAGCTCCAGTAAACAATCAAGAATAAAATTTTAAAAAGAAAAAAAAGGTCACCCTCAGCAGGACTCGAACCACTGATCCCTGGAGTCCTGGAGTAAAAAGTCAACGTGAAGACCTCTCGGCCATCCTTCCTTAAATGATTATAGATGTATTTTATACTTCATGTAAGCGATCCTCGTAGTTTCACAAAATATAACGACAACAGCAGAACTCTCCAAATTATTCAATCGTTTCACGTTGCAACGCTTTATAATTTTCAGGTTTTTAAATCGTCAAAAGATGCATATACATTTTGTCAATTTACCAAAACTTAAAAAAACACCTTTAAGGTCTAGAAAGTTGATTTACTTTTATCCTTATGTTAACTTCATGTTGTTGGGGCAAAATGTGCACCTTGGACTTAAACATCAACACCTTGAAAGCATTAGAGTCACATTTTGACCTATGAGAATAGATGCGTGTACGTTTATAGTATACTCGACAATATGTTTGTCCAGTTCAAAGGTGACACTTAGTTGCGTGTCAATGTTTGATATTTTAACTTTTTAATGTTGTTTACAGCTTTTTACAAAACGGACGCTCACCGGCAACATTTTACATCCTGGTGTAGATGCGGCTGACTGAGAGAACTAAATTACTAAAACCCTCTGTGATGCGATGACTCATTGCCATCGGGGGAAAAATGACATTTACATGTGTGTATTTGGCCGAAACGACTCGACAAACAAACGCCGCTTTTTTCACCATAAACTAATCTAATATAAGCGTTATTGCGTTATAACACTCTCACACAATGTAAGTAGCGGGAAAAACATACTTTTGAAATGTTTAATATATGGTGCTTAGGCTTTGTTCCGCATTAATACAGAAGACAATCAACTATGATTAATGAGGCATAAGAAGCTCTCAGACAGATCCATTTACTAGCGTGTATCCTTTAATGTGTTTTCAGATAAATATAGGAATTCTTTCCCCATCAATGGATAAACACAATATAGGGATTTGAAATGCATTGTTCATTAATTAATGTGTTTTGTATACGAATGTCTTTTTTAATATTTCAAATGATTATTAATAAGAAATTTAATGTATACATTCGTGGAAAATATTTGTTATAAAAATGTGTCGTCAGGCTATAACAATACAATTTAAGCGCTATGATTATGTGTACACTAATTATAGTAATACAATAATTGAATTACATACATTTATAAAAAAATTAATAAATACATAGTTGCACAAAGATTGAACGCGTTATGCGCTTGTTTGTGCAAACACGTACATCATTATCAATCGTACAATAAATTCATAACTATTAACCCATTTATGCCTAGCGTCTAGAAAAAAATCTCATCAGGGTCTGCGCTGTTTGCTTAAAATAATTTCTGTAAGAAATATTCTTAATATAGAAATTAATATTCTAGACATCCCTTATTTTGGAAATAAATTGATCCAATTTAGAAGGATGGGAGAGTCCACTAGGCATAAATGGGTTGACTATACATATAGGATCTGGAACGACTTGTCATATCATACCATATTTTATTAAACGAGTTCAGGAATTTTGTTAGTAAGCGAGCCTTCGGCGAGTGTCAGATCTTTTTTATCACATGATTTTAAATGAACAAATTTAATAAATATTTACGCAAACATAATGATGAATCCCGAATGTTGTTTACATTTCGTGACGTCATTTGACGTTGCAACGTCATAACAGCAAACTAACAAAATGCGATTGGTCAATAAACGAAAACTAAGCCAATGAAAACGCTTAAAAATGTTGTAATTTTTTTTATGTATTACACATGTGTAATATAAAAAAAAAATGTAATGGTTGTATTACATTGGAAACAGGGTATAGCATGTGATGAACCTAAGTTATTACGTGGGTTTCTAACTAATTTTTACCAACGGTCGCCCTATAGAACCGCTGGACAAATATGCCTATTTTAAAACTTAGATCTAAAAGCCAAAATTGTAGGGTTTGACGCTAATTACCCAGACATGCGTTAATTATTGGGGCTTACATTGAAAGAAAGCAAAAATTAATCGGAGGAACCTCAAGTAGGTGCATGGGTTTTAGATACGAAGTTTGATTTTTTACAGTTGTTGCAGGAGACCACGGAGTACACCTAACATTCCAAATATAAATTATGACACAATATAACTTCAAACCGAGATGCTTTGTATTGACCGTTTTAAAGCGATGTTCCCAGGGTATCTAACCGCTCATGATTTGTATTGACCATTGCAAGACGATGTTTCAATAGCTCAAACCCGCAAATGTTTTATATGAACCTTTCCAATGCAATGCTTTATTGCTTCAAATATCCAATGCTTTTTATAGATTAAAATTGCGCATTCAATGTTATAATCGCTCCAAGAGTTTAAATTGACAATTCTTTGTATAAACCTTTCCAAGGCGATGTCGCCAAGATTTGTATTGACCGCTACAAAGCGATTCATCCGGAGCTTCAAAATAGTAATGCTTTTTATTGACAGTTCTAAGACAGTCTCCAGAGAATCAAACCGCCCATCCGTTATATAAACCGATCAAATGCAATGTGACTATAGGGATAATACACGTTTTCGAGGGCATGATCATCTGCGGGCGCTCGAAAAATCCGTTCATGTCCGAGTGCGCTGCACGAGTGCAGGAACGGATTTTGACAGCGTCCGCATATGATCATGCCCGAGAAATTGTGTATTTTCGCTATTATTGCATAAACAAATCACACATACCAAAATAAATTAAAATAACATTAAAAAGAACATGTCTTGTTTATTTGAAATCGACAAAATAATTCGATTATTTCATATGACGTCATACAGTTCAAGGTTGTGATTTAAATATGCCTCACTCGGTCATCATCAGAAATGACGAGGCAGTTTCCGATTTGAATGTGTTTAAACAGTGGATTATTGCAAATTTGAAATGCAGCCGCGAAAAGGAAGAAATGAGGAATTATTTTGGAATGTATTGGTGGTGAAGGATAAATATATCGTCAGAATAAGTCATTGTAAATTTGTTTTCATAGATGTTTTTTTCGTACACGGTACAGGTCTATCTTATTTCGTTCTAACTAAATTTTCTAGAAATTAATACTGCCAACATAGTGTCACTGTCGTATTTCAAGCATACAGCAGGAACGTTGAAGGTAAATAAACACTTACTTTTACAGCATAGTCTGTTGAAAGTGTTGAGTAAATAACCTTAACTTCATTGACGTTGACAATAAAATAAAGCTGTTGTAAAGAGAGTGCAGATGATATAATTAGAAAAGTGGATTGAAATATTCATTGCCTTTGTCCCTGCATGCATGAGGAAACTAGTGCATATTCAGTTCCACATTTATGCTTTGAAAGTCGTCAAAGGCTTGAGTTATTAACATAGTTCATAATAACTTCATTGAATTCACTAAGGGAATTAACTGCGCGTGGATCAGTTTATGGATACAAAAAAACACATAACAGGGATTGAACGGCGCGTGAATCGCCTTGTTAATACACGATTTCTCCCATTTAAGCCCTCCTTTTGCCAAGTTTCTGCACCCCGTCAGAGAGCATTATAGATAGAGTTTATGCAAAAATATAGTTTCAAACCGTCCATGCTTTCTATTAACCGTTCAAATGCAATATCTCTATAGTTTCAAAACGCCTATGCGGTGTATTAACTATTCAAATGAAATGTTTCTATAGTTTCAAACTGCCCATGCGTTCTATTAACCGTTCAAATGCAATGTGACTATTTTTTCAATCCGCCCATGCAATGTATTAGTCGTTCCAATACAATGTGTCTATAGTTTCAAACCGCCCATGCGTTGTATTAACCGTTGCAATTCAATCAGTTTATAGTTTTAAACCGCCCATGCGTTCTATTCACTGTTCAAATGCAATGTGACTATAGTTTCAAACCGTCCATGCTTTCTATTAACCGTTCAAATAAAATATCTCTATAGTTTCAAAACGCATATGCGATGTTTTAACTATTCAAATGAAATGTTTCTATAGTTTCAAACCACCCATGCGTCCTGTAAACCGTTCAAATGCAATGTGACTATAGTTTCAAACCGCCCGTGCGTTGTATTAGCCGTTCAAATATAATGTGTCTATAGTTTCAAACCGCCCATGCGTTGTATTAACCGTTCCAATGCAATCAGTTAGTAGTTTTAAACCGCAAATGCGTTTATTAACCGTTCAAATGCAATGTGACTATAGTTTTAAACCGTCCATGCTTTCGATTAACCGTTGAAATGCAATGTGACTATAGTTTCAAACCGCCTATTCGTTGTATTAACTGCTCCAATGCAATGTGACTATAGTTTCAAATCGCCCATGCGTTGTATTAACCGTTCAAATACAATGTGTCTATAGTTTCAAACCGCTCATGCGTTGTATTTACCGTCCCAATGCAATGTGACTATAGTTTCAAACCGTCCATGCTTTCTATAAACCTTTCCAATGCAATGTGTCTATAGTTGTAAACGGCCCATGCGTTCTATTGACCGTTCCAATGCAAAGTCTGTATATTTATAAACCGCCCATGCGTTGTCTTAACCGTTCAAATGCAATGTGACTATAGTTGCAAACCGTCCATGCGTAGCATTAACTGTTCAATTGAAATGTGACTATAGTTCAAACTGCACATGCGCTGTATTAACCGTTTGATGCAATGCATCTTGAGTCTATATTAACCCATGCTTCAAAATGACCGTTGCAAGGCGATATCTGTTGAGTTTCACAATGCCACTGTTTTGTATTGATTGTTCCAATACAAAGTCCAAGAGCTTAAAATCGCAAGTGCTTTGTATTGATTTGCCAACGGCGATTTCTTTATAGTTTGAACCATCCATTCTTAAGTTTTACCGTTTATATGCTATTTGTACAGCTTTAATTAGAAACAAAATACGTGTGTTGTTTTATATTTTATAATTTATATGTCTCACAAAGAAAACCGGCGGAGAGTGAAGTTCTGTTCCCAAGAAAATGTTTCCGAGGCTCTTCGATTATTTTTGGTATTTCAGGAAAACCCAGTTTGTACATACACTTTATTTGAAGCGATAGTACGTCGGTAAAGTCACAAACCATAACCGTTCATATTTGAACCATTATGTTTCAAAAGAATCTCTTTTAGTTCTTCATGTCCAAAAGTTAATAGGCAATCGTATTAACTTTTTTGAATTACAATGTAATGGGTAAAGACTAGTTTCAAAAAACATAAATGTACTATTTGACATGTACGACTTGTACAACAAAGAAAACCAAATCAATACAAAAAAGCATTATTTTCAACGTATGCAAATGAATCACATTATATAAGAAACAATTTAATTCAGGGAACCTCAGTTTGATGATCATTTCAGATCGATGCTCTATAGTGGCTATGTTTGAAACATTCCCCATGAATTGTATGTAATCATTACCCCAGTCAGAAAGTTAATTGGTGCATTCTGGAATCCCCATGAACGCTCTTTCATCTTTTTGTGTTAGAAACAACTAACGTAAATTTTAAATCCGCAGGCATTGTTCATAAATTATAGAATGTTTGCATTCTCCAAAATGCTGAGTTTCCCAACGGTGACTTCCTGACTTTTAATATAAACTCTTAGCTAAATAACTGTATTGAAATCATGGCGTTCACAAATTTTTATGTTTAATGTTACATTGTTTAATGGTCTTCTAACATGTTTTGTTGCATTATTCCCCTATTATAAAAACAGGCCCAGTCAATATAACATATCATTTTTTGATAAACCCATGCAAAGGTATTGCACCGGGAACTATAAATGTATTGTATGTGCAATTTACATTTGTTCATGAAGGGGTGCTCACTGCAACACTTGTTTTTTGTTCTATGCTTATTGAATTACATAGTGTATTCGAACACGCTGTATTTGATGTTTCTGAAAATATGCAAGGCAACAAATAACATGTAGACATAACTGTATGGCATGTAACGTAGAACAAATATCTCGATCGTATATAATCTAATAAATAACTGGATATTGTTTGTATAATCAGGAAAGACCAATTTACAAATGTGCTAGTCGTACAATTTATGCGTATATTAATAATATTAAATGGCCTTCGCTTTAGAACATATTTGACTCAGTTTCTCTATTATCGAATTAACATAGACATATATTATAAGCTGAACTATGAAAATATTTTTTTAAAAAGGAAATAGTTTTAAGATTACGATATAATAGTCTAATCAAATTGTAGCTTTCTATTGCTAGCAAGTAATCAACGTAGTCTTAAATGGACATTTTCACAGATTTTGGCATGCATTAAGGCTTGTTATTTAATGCTTTATATTTATAAATGTTTACATTCGATCTAAAATGCTCCAGTTAAAACCAAAAATAAAATTAAAGAAAGAAAAAAAGCAAACCTCAACTTGGCTCAAACCACTGGCCCCTGGAGTAAAAGTCTTAAGCTTAGGCCATTCGGCCATCCGTGCTCATGCAAAGAGTGATGTATTTTATGCTTGATATAAGTAATCCTCGTAGTGTCACAAAATATAACGACAACAATAGAACTCTCAAAATTATTCAATCGTTTTGCGTAGCAACGATTTATAAATTTTAGGTTTTAATATCGTTAAATGATGTATATAATGGATATTTAAGAGAATGATAAATGTTCAGTATTACTGTTTCCTCACAAATAGCATAACTGCAACGAACATTTGCGAATATGAAACAATTTTTATTGAATTTTGTCAATTAATAAAATACATCGGGTGTAAAGGGGGTAATAATGATAATACTACATTTTAAATATTAAATTAATATTATTTAATTGTGAGACCAATATTTTAGTTAATACATCCAGATCTTAATAAAATACATATTACAGTGCGGAATGCAAGTATTGATACATGGTTTGTATATCGGAAACTGTAAGAGCTAATGATTAAACTAATACATCTCCACAATCGGTACATGACGAAACTCACGTGTAGCCTTACACGATGACGTTGCTAAATCAAACATGTAATTATGCTAGGTTTACATCTGGCCACGATTACCACGATGTCCCCGATTCCAGAGCATCGTGGCGAACGTAACAGAGCGTGGAGTCGAATCGGGGTGATCGTGGGGGAGCGTAACGGAACGTGGTTGAATCGCGGACAACGTGGGCATCGGGACAGATTTTATGCTAGGTTTACATCTGGCCACGATTACCACGATGTCCCCGATTCCAGAGCATCGTGATGAACGTAACAGAGCGTGGAGTCGAATCGGGGTGATCGTGGGGGAGCGTAACGGAACGTGGTTGAATCGGGGACATCGTGGGCATCGGGACAGATTTTAAATCAAACTTAAATTTCACCACGATTGCCCCGATTCATTTTTTAATTTCAAATCGTAGGTCAAATCGCAGGAGATCGCAACAAAGCGGCTTTGTCGTGGGAGATCTTAACAGGACGTAACGGAACGTGGTGGAGCGTGGAAGCCAATCGTGTTGATCGCAACAAAGCGAAACAGAGCGTGATGCAAATCGTAGGCTCGATCGTAGCAACAAAACGTGCTGATTTCGTAAGGAAGCGTAACAGAACGTGGAGTATACCATTTAATCGTAGAGCTCCCCGATTTTTTAGCTTCTGGCTAATCGGGGAGATCGTGGCCAGATGTAAACTTAGCATATGGCAAAATGCTTTTTGTAAGGGACCGTTTATCAATAAACGACTTTGAATCTTTCCAAATGATGATATAAAACATGCTATTTTTTACCATATTTTACCACAAGTAACATCCGCAGCAAACAAAAAGTATACAACTTGAAATGATGTTTGCTATTTTTTCTCTTGTAGACAAATGCGTTTACAATAACTTTCGAATAGTAATCGTTTGTTCTGTAATAATACTTAGTCCTGGTTCACGTTGACGTATGCACATTGTCTAGATAGTCTGTACATAGTCCGCTCAAAACAAGCGATTCTGAACCTTAACATTATTAAACCCATTAAGATATAAGTTTGGTGTGTGATAAAAACATTTTTGCGTTAATACGAACACGTGTACTTTCAAAATAACATGCAATTGTCTATGCATTGACGTTTTAATTTTATTGTGTTTGGGACATGATATTCTTACGTGCACACTCGTAATTTAGTGTGCTACATTTATTTAACTGGACATTGATCAGCTGACGACAAGTTATTTTATTTTAATGTTATTTCAGTTATTGAAAATAAGGACTCTAGTTGCCTAAGAAGGAAGAACCATTAAACAAACCGAATAAGTATTGCAGGCAAGTACATGTAGGCTTTCTTTAAATAAATAGTTTTCTTTTGATGATTACAACTTATATTTATACGTTATGTATAATTTTAAAAAGCATTTGTAACCATGTTCGTTTGATACAATTAAACAAAATACGTTAATATATTATTTTACGCGTGTAAGAATGCTAACCTTCTGGTCAAAACAATGAGGCAGATAGCCGGCATACACATTCACGGACACATTCTCAAAAGTAAATGGTACACAATGATATCGTGGTATCCATACATACTAAGGGCAAATACGATGATTGGCAGCAAACATATACCAGGTAAATAAAATTCGAGAAGTCAATGCATTTATACAAGAGATTATGCATATTATGGAAATAAAATGCGTCAAATAGGTAAATGTAATTATGTGTCTTCACAAATTACGTAACATGCAATTGAGATCAAATTAGTGTTACGACTTTTATGCGTAGTTACTTTTTTCGCAACAATTGACCTTTAATATAGAATAACATGACACATGTTGCTTTATCAATTCCAATCTTAATTAGATATCTTTTTTAT
Source organism: Dreissena polymorpha (assembly GCF_020536995.1). Classification (NCBI taxonomy): domain Eukaryota; kingdom Metazoa; phylum Mollusca; class Bivalvia; order Myida; family Dreissenidae; genus Dreissena; species Dreissena polymorpha. Next base: position 90,705,015 of record NC_068363.1, read on the forward strand.
AGTTCAACCAACACACAAATAAAATCTAAATAATACACAATTTTACAATTAACAATTGGGCGTGATCTTATTAAATATCCTGATTGCTAAACGAATACCATATTTAGTAAGTATAATGCTTTAGCAATAACTGAATATCAGGCAAGGTATGTTTTTTTAATAAATCGTTGTATTTATGCATATAGAATTATTATATAAAACTCGATTATTATAAACTAGCAGCAGGACATTAATCCTCAAAACAGCATAGGTTTAGTTACAGAAACACATCAGTTGCTCCTGTAATATATGAGAAAAAAGGCATACAGATATGATCTGGTGACAAGTTCGTGTTGTCCGCTTGTATTGTATTTCAAACGAATGACCACCGAACATCTATATCACACCAGGCATTAAACAAATACGACATTTAACATAGAAACATTATTTAAAATGAGGTCACTGCCGTCTGTTAAACCTTCGAAATCGCTGCAAACCTCAAACATTTTGCACAAAAAAATATTGACTAAAGTAATTAAATCGGCGCTACATTGCTTCTACATGTCAACAATACGTTTATTACAATAGGAAAAATATGCTTTTCAAAATGGTATTTTCTAAAAATAATTCTATCCCTAATGTAGTCTAAGCACTGAACTCTACAAAAACATGTATGCCATAAACAACATGGTGTTTGCAAAAACAACAAAGTCATAAAACAATAAAATAATCAAAACTTATGAAAATACCATTGCCTAAACTAATACAAAAGTCCAATAAACAATAAACTAATGTGGTATTCTAATATTTTTTGCGAACATTTGCAAACGAACTGTTTAATGTATGTATTACCTATTTTGACATAAAACATTAAATATACAAATGAGATACGACAACATAACATAAGTCCTACGGCAAAAATAAAAATCAATCCAAGAGACATACATAATTTTCAAAATTTTCTCACCAATTTTTGTCACAATCGCTTACGTCCGGTCAGCTTTTTACTGTTTCAGTGGTATATGTGAACTTTTCAAAAGTGTTAAAAATTATAGCGTACACATTTGAACAAAATCGCAGTTCACTTAGACGTTCACCGACAAGTATCCCCTGTGCATTAACATCAACAGAAGGCGATTCGAAATAACAATCACATTGTTAATACACAAATAAACTGCATGCGTCATGTACATTTGCTGCTTTGCGTAGTGATTCAATTTGAGAGAATCACAAGATAAGTTTTGATGCAAAGCATCAAAGGGCGTCGGGAATTTCAGTGTAAAAGGCACTCAATGAAGAAACATGGAACGATATTTTTCTACTGTAAATATTAATATATTGGCCGATTATTTTAAACAAAATAGAAAAAGATACTGGTAAAACCATTATCTATGATTTTGTGTTATAACTCTCAAATAACCATTATCTATGATGTTGTGTTATAACCCCCCAAATAACCATTATCTATGATTTTGTGTTGTAACCCCCAAATATTTCATAGTTTATTTTATTTACATTGGTTCCCTTTTTTTTACTTGCATCCGTGTGCAGTTTTCATAAATGGAACAGAACTGTGTAGGTTTTAAAAAATCTGCTTCATCTTGTAAGCGTTATTTCATATTTTTCTCAACTTCAAGGAGAGATGATTCTGAACTTATTCTAACGTTGCTCATTTATACGATATGGGGTTGAGTACTCATTGATATGAAAACACTGTAAAAGTTTTTATGTGTTTACGACCCCCCCCCACCCTCTCACAAATATATTTCATGGGCATAATAAAAACGAAAAATGATTACAATAAAACAGCATATTTATTTAAACTAAAATGTCTACATCAAAACAAAAAATTAACATAGAACACAAATAAAATAATTTGATTCTACTGGGGCTCGAACCATGGGCCTCTCACGTGTGAAGCGAGCGTGTAACCGCTACACTACGGAACCGCTTGAAAAATCACCTTCTTACTAAGATATTAATAATGACTCTAGTGTAACGGTTATCAATAAAGCAATTAACCGTGTAATCGCTGTCGTTTTGTAAATTTGAAGAAAATACGCGTTAACAAAAACTCGAACAGCAAAAGTCTGCGCTATTGTTAGAAAAACCACAAAATAAATATATTTTGATTATGTTTTGTTTTTATACAAAACCAGAAAGTTTCACCGGTTCGCGTATTTGCCCAGTCCCTGTGATCTTTTATTATTGCCCAGTCCCTGTGATCAGTTATTAATTAAAAGAACTAGCTTTGAATTATTGCCAATAAATGTTGTAGTAAATGTAATAGTGTTGCGTTCCGTGGTACTATAAATTCACAACGCAATTCTGATACGAAATGTTAAACGAGTTTATTCACAATAAACGGTTATAACTGTGTACTGATATACAAAAATGCTAACATCAGATACATTCATTAAAACTTGATTTTCATCGGACTTAACAGTCTTGACAAGGTAGCGTAGTAAAATAATAGTAATGGATGTCAAAGATTCAATGACGTTCCTCTAAGTATATTAAGGTATTTAAAATTAAAATAAGTAGTTGAATGACTCAATAATTCAAAGAACTTGGTATAAGTTATTACGTATATCTCAAAATTCAAAGGTTTAATACAAACGTTACTATTGTTAATGTCAAGCTTACTTTTTTTTAGAGAAAACATTGATAGATGTTACCCCTTTAAAGATTATAACTAGAATGATTCCTGTTACCAAAATTTGGTCACTTTATAAAGCCGCGGCGTTCCACTTGTGACCAGAAATTGGTCACTGTGACCAAATATTGGTCACTGTGTGACCGAAAACGGGTCACAATAACAGCCGTGACCAATTATGAAACGCTCGCACGCTTAACATTTATAAATCGTAAAATAGACTTTAAATGACTTAACAATTTAAAACAGACTATATGAACTAAATATTAACCTTACATCTGCTAAAAAAGTGCAGCTTTCTTACCTAATGCTTAAATATAGAACAGGTAAAGTTTATGTATACACCGCAGTGTGTTGCTATGCAAAAATTACCCACAATTCAAGATTCCAAGATGGCGGACAGTGGAGAAACACATGCGGATTTCTAGTGAAAAACACGAATAATAAGTATAATTTTGAAGATCATCGTGAAATACATGTGGATACATAAAATATATATATTCATTCATTCATTAAATGCCGTGCTTTAAGGTATGAACAATGCACTTATATAGTAAATAAGTCTGCAACTTAAACAAGAAAGAACGATTCACACATTTCTGGCTAAAGTGTCAAGTAACAAACATGATTAGATTTATATTAATGGGATCTGTGAAAAGTCAGATCCATAGTGCGACGCAAATTATGTCTTTTCTCAAAGTGTTGTATCGTTTCATCAGATTCAAGTTTGCCAGCTCGTGAAATAATCTTTACGGGCGAACAAAAAGGCGCATGTGGTCGACCCGTCAAGTAAAAGCGTCCAATCATATCTGAACAATAATCTCAAAGAAAGAGCTCTGCCGATTGGTCCAGGGGGAGAAAAGCATAACATATTGTGTTTACAACACTTCCTCTCTCAGCACAGTATTGTATACCTGTACGTATTATTCAAGTTGTTTTTAATGATACGATGTGTCTGTTCTGGTTACATAGAAAAACTTCAGCACGTCAAAATTATCAGATAAAATAAGTGTGCAAGCTTTCTTGTTTCCACTATGAATCCTCGGTGTGTTAACGAGAAATTCAATCCTTTGTGTGTATATAGTGTGTGTTTACCGTAATTTGCGAGCAATTTAGATCACTATGAGCTCGTATTACCATTTTCAATTATTCGCAATATGGAAGAAATTTATTAAATACGACATAGTTTTCAGGATAATAATAAATGTTAAATCGCAAGAGATAAAACCGTTGTATTGAATTCAAGCATGTTTTACATGAAGGCACTTACACCCTGTCTCCATCAATGATATGATACATGCTTAGGAGAAGTAAGTTTTAAACAGACAATTTTAGATATACATGAATACATGCACTTTCTTCTTTAGATTAAATATAGACGTATGAACATTCCGATGCGTAGGCATGAACAACTCTTATAATTAGCTCAAATCCATTAACGTTCAGTAAAGCGCAAACAGTTTGCAACCATACAATTGTTTTTGTATTATATTAAATGGAAAGTGTAATGTCTTACATTAAATGTTGTTGCTAAAATAACAGTTTTCTGCGTTTCAATTAAGTTAATAGTGTATCATATATAGTAACATGATTGACCAGATGCTTTCATGAAATATTTTTCTTTTAATTTTGAAAAGTAAATTGAGGAACATTCATTTTTCGTAAACGTTTATGATGACGAAATTTTGAAGATCAAATGCAAAGTTTTGCATACATAGTATAATGAACATTTTGTCAATTTGTCAATACATATTTAGATATACATTCAAGTACGATAATGGTAGTACGTACATGCATGCATCTCACCCGAAAACAACACAACAGAGTACGATAGTTGATTCTAAGTAAAATAACTTCATATGAAAGTAAAAACCAAATCTTTTTTTGAATTCCTGTTTACTGATATATAAGACATGTAATTAACTAATAATGTAATTTTATCATGTTCGTGACTTACAGTTTTCTTAGGTCGACCAACAACAAATTGCGCTTTTGTCTAGAGACCGTATTCATCGTTATTATGCAAAACGTTATAGATTGTATAATACGAGTAATTTCCGGACTTGTGTCATATCAGATTATAATTTCGGTATTTAATCTAGAGAACACGCTCGTACACAATTACAAACATCACGGCATTTGATATGGATTGCTTTCCGAGTATTTCGCGCTAATATCCAAATTTGGAGAGATGGAGAGAAGGCACGCACTTTAAACTGTGCCGGCAAAAAATGAGATTTATATGTCCTTTCTATGTTTATTTTCCTTTCTATGTTTGAATTGTTAGCCTTGTTGAAAGGTTGCACTACACAAAGTCGTGCCTATATCTAAAGAGTTCGTCTTCTTTTCTTAAATATACACGATTGAACAATGTGAGACCTGTCTTTTGTGGTTATTTCCAATATCCTGTATGGGTCTTGAGTACTTGTATGCCTTGGATTGGAAGCTAACTTGAAAGATAAACATCGGGGGTTCTATTGTATGGGGCTTTTGTCGAAATTAGGTTTCAGAAACAATGTTTTCTACAGTGGGTGCATTCGACAGCGATTTACTTTCTTAGAAGTTGCGACACGGTATGTTGTTGATTACACTTATTGGAAGAGGACAGATCCATCTTTACAATGATATCAGGTTCGGAAAAATTGATACCTCGGAAAGGTAAGAAAAATGCGTTGAACGTTGTCAGTTTTATAATTGGACTCTATGGGAATCGGAATTAGTGCAATATAACCTGAAAGATTCTACAAGGAACATTTCTGTTATTTACGTAATTCATTTCTGATGGTAAAACATACAAACTTGCGTATCATCTTCTGAGAGCGAAATAGTCCTTCCTAGAACGTGTGCTTATTGTCCATTCTTGCCGTTAAAGTAAAACTCTTCATGTGTGTTTTGTTTTGGAATTAATTGTATTCATTTAACAAACACATATGTTTTGCATGTCGGTGTATGTAATTCTATGACTTGATTATGGATATGTGCGGTAGTTGTGTGTCTTTTAGAACATGACCAATGCACCACTATACCTCCATGCTGCATTTACAAATAAAATGAAGCGTTTAGTATTGCTACGATTGGAAGGCATCATAGTTCGTTTTTAGTAATATGTTAATGCGAAACCTTATTTTCATTGTAAATGTGGATATTGGGTTTAACAAACGTTAAACGTTTATACAGCTTGACACTATTTACAAACAACAAACATATAACAACTACATAACGTACGTTGGTGAAATAACACATGTTTTGATGTTTTCAAGAACAACACAAATATGGCAATGTTTAATGGAATAATTCATTCACAAACCGTTTTGTTTAACAGTTGTGTTACGCATGGGATGTTTGTCTTTATGTCATGCGTGACTTATAACGACGCATTGGCATTCACACCGTAAACGTTACATTCATCCTTGCTTGCCATTTTCCAGTCTTCCTCGTAATAAATCCAAGGTTAAGAATGCTTTAATTTGATTGGTTTTGCATAGGTTTGACATTTAAACTTGAAACAATATTCTTAGAATGACACACTGCAAATGCATTTTGGTGAATGTAGTGGAATAATTCTAGCACGGTTTGTAATGGTAAGCAGTTGTATATAATACGAATTTGCTGTGTTTTTGTTAATGAGTGGCGTCAAAACGAAGCAAACTTACACACTTAAAACTTTTAATTCATTTTTTCTTGCAATTACTTTCACGTATTTAAATATAATAATTTTCCATTTTTGTTAAAAAAACGTTTATCAAACAAGAAACATACTAGTTTTCAGTTTATGTTTGCCATATTCTCGTTAGGTTTTGTTTCTCATAAATACGGAAAACAATCAAGCTTGATTAATGTGACGTGAAAAGCTTTCAGACACATCCATTTCTTAGCGTCCTTAAATGTGTTTTCCGATCAAGTAAAGAGTCCTTGTTTTTGTCTTTTAAAATGATTTACAACTTCAATATTGAGCAAAATATAACGAAGAATTTACCCAGAATCAGTGGAGAAACATAATATAGGAATTTGAAATGCATTGTGAAATGGTTTATGTGTTGTTTATACAAATCTATTTTTATTTCTTATGATGATTAATAAGTGTAATTGAGTCCAACTTGTGTCAAATAAATACTTTTTTAAAAACTGTCTAAAATAAATAGGATGCAAAATGTGCCATATGTAAATGAAAACGGACGAAAGATAAAATGATAAACAAAGTTTCTTTCCTTACGAACGCTTTAATTACAAGCGCGACCATAGACAGTGGTGTATTCAGTTGTTTTCGTAAGAAATACAATCTTATTGCCTAAGCAATACAATTGTTTTAACCGAAAAGCAGCTGAACACTATGATTATTTATTTGAGGCAAAACTATATTGATCACCGTTATAAATAAGTATTTAACGCCTTGCTTTCGAATAGAAAGATGAGTTACCGTCGCGTAGATAACTTTGATCCTCGCTCAGGGACGATACTTTACACTCATGCATTCAGCTTGGTATTTCCTGAACTGAACTGTTGTTTGATATCATTATTCACATAATTAGCTCGAGAAGTGATATGCATCTTAAAACATTATCTTGGTCGCTTTAGAATAAGATCGCATCGATCAGAACAAAAGTACCATGTTCGTATTGAAAATTGTAATATGAATCATCATTTCGCAAAACACATGAACGAAACAGTTTATGCGTGGTAAAATCATGCCTCGTTCTGTTCTGAAAACGACCCACAGCGTGATTTATAGTCTTACGCAAATGGATCGGATATCCAAAAGCTGGATTTCGAAATAATTGTACACAAATTATTGACTCTAAAAATTCGAAATTCACATAATCACGGTTAAAACAAATATATCTCTGATGCACGAGAATTTCATTTGTATGAAATGATAAATCATAAAAATGAAAAACACAACCCTTATCGAAATAATACCAATGCCCAAAAGAACTCGGTTAGCACAATTCCTAACAGAATCCATTTACACGGTGATAAGGCGATTACCACAACTATTCCGCTCACCGTCAAAATTTTATACTTCTGACAAGAGCACCGTATCCTTCTGACGCAAAGAAACATGGCGGACGAAGAAATATCCGGTAAGTGGTGACAAAATGTTTTATTTAAAGACACTGCAAAATGATTGCCACTTGCGAAGCACTCCATCGAATTTCTGAACCAATATGTCGTCTATTTAAAAGTTTACCAGTCGTGAAATATTTAGCATGACTTTAAAATAGTGTTTACAAAAAGTTGTGTCGCGCTCGACACCATTCGTACTTGTGAGAAAAATGTTATAATCAGATGAGTGTCGATGTGTCAGACCTGATGTGACAGACTTAAATCATTGTATATATAAAAAGAACACGCCATATGAACCAGTTCGTTTCAATATCTGTTAAAGGCCTAATTTTTTGGTGCAAACATGCGTCACTTACATAAATATCGATGCACCGCGCAACACTGATTATAAACACCGTATTTATATTCCGTGTAACTGAAATTCGTTGCACCGCTAACTTCTGCACATTTTTAAATGATAAGCTAGAAAGATCCATCGTGAGCAAAATTTATTTATGATAATTGTTCATTTATCAAAGTTACATGTCCCAGAATCGATCTTGAAAATGATGGCATGCTTGCATCAAAAAAGGTTTACCGGGATCGATTGACTTGCTTCTCACTACGTGGAGGGCACATGTTTAAAGGCGTTATAAAGCTGAAGATACGTATTAATTTACAGATATTTAAAAAAAAATCATATTTTATTTATAAAGATTATCAAAAAACAATATATATATGCTTTTGGACATAATAATAAAAAATGAGCAATACAACTTGTTTTGAGCTCAAAATAAAATGTACTCCAGGTCAATTGTGTTTACAAACAATCAGTTTATTTACATCGCTATTTACTCGCGAAAGAGAAAGTGAAAGTGACTCAGGTCACCAAAAATATAACGATGACTTTTAACGTTTTCAGGTATCACTCACAAAGTAGGTCTCTTCTAAATGGTTTAAAAAGTTTGTAGTGATCTAATAAGTTACTTTCTGCTGGTAAAAAGTTGTTAAAATAGAATTAAAATTGAATTTTCTTTCGGCTATTTTTAGCATATGTTAACGCTACACATCACGTTAGTTGCAAAAATGTAAACATTTCTTCCAATTATGAAACGGGTTTATCTTCCATAATTCTTGACAACGTTGTACCTGAGCTGTGTTATTGGCAGTTTTTATGCAAGAGTAACTGAAATCCGGTAAAAATTAGACCAGTTGATATGCATAATAATTGGATGTGTGACCTTTATAGAGCCTTTGAGTCTCGTGTTTCAATTTATCTATATTGTTGTGGTAAAATACAATCATTATTGATAATTATTATTTATTGATTTCAGATTCATAATACGTAAAAAAGATGTCCAGCTACGATCATGGAAAGGTATAAGCAAATGTTGGTGTAAAACTAACCGAATGAAATAATAAATTTAGCTATGTATAGAGTGTACAGTGTGATGTTGCATTGGTTACATTTACTGAAATATAATTTGGTGTTTGCGGCAAAAACCAAAGATATTCCAAAGATGCTCTCGACTACTTATATAAGTAACAAAGGGGTTACAATTATAAAAACAGCTTTTTGAGACTGTTTATAGAAGCTTGTGAGTGCATGTCTCCATAGATAAGACAGTACAGCGCGGTCCGTTTTAACGTGATGTAAAGGGTTCGAATCATAATAGTTTTTTTTCCGTAAAGTATTAAAAAATACACAATTGAAAAATAAAATTTTTACAATATTGTCATGAAAGGCTGGGCGGCACTGATCATGTTTCTATGACATACGTGGAGCTGGTACATGGTTGACGGTCGCCTGGAGATGCGCTGGTATCATCTTCAGCACCGGGAGGAAAAAGTCTCCTTTTCTTGTTTTTTTGGTTTGTTAAAACATAAATTCCAACGCCTCTTCCTTCTGAAAGAAAAAATATCAGAATAAAGCGGTGCCAAAAAAACATCATAAAAATGCGGTGCTTTTACGGACATTGTTGAACGGTGTCCATATTTCTATAATGTCAGTGTTGAGCGGTGCATACTTGCTAACACGTGTAAATGTAAAAATCACAGTTATATTCAATAAAGCATGCGATAATGTGTTGTAAATTGATTCGTCTACCATATAATGCCGTTTAACAAAAAAAATCTTTCATTTAAAATGTTTAAAGTCTGCAAAAATGAAAATGAAAGTCACTTCTTTCACGACATGCTCAAATTGTTTTCACTATTTTGAAGTTAATAGCGACTGAATTTTGATGCGGTAAACGGCAATTAGATGTAAAGTATATACTTCGTTCGATGGAATATATTTTTATTATCAACTTACCTTCTTTTCTCGTTTTTTGTTACATTTCAAAAAGTTTGCGGCCATGTTTTTAACAGAAGGATACGGTGCTTTTGTCAGAAGTATAAAATTTCGACGGTGAGCGGAAAAGTTGTGGTATTCGCCCTATCATCGTGATTTAGGTTTGACATTTGTCTGGCAAAACACGTGGCCGCCATGTTAACAGAACTGTTTTACTTTTTAAACACTTGTAGCAGGATTATAGACGATTTGCTGCTGGGCTTTCTACTTGTATGCAGATGAAGACAGAGACAAATTAAAAACATTTATACTGAAATGCGTCAATTTAAAGTGGCATTACTACTCAAAATCAACGACAATTTTGTACAATATTTCGTAAAATAAACTTAATTAATTACAAATCAGTGTTACGTATGGCAATAGCCGAAATTTCAACGCCAGCTTTGGTCTGGTAAAATAGATGTGTGTAGATAAAAATTGCTCGTTTTTATTATTGCCCGCAACGATATCTATTCATAGGACACATGAACACTAATATGGTGTTCGTGTGTCGTATGAATAGATATATGTACGGGAAATTAAAATGGAATTAATTGCGTCACAAATAAATAAAACGAGCATTTCGTATCTACAAAAAATTAAGTAAACATACCACATCTAGCTTTAAAATTGTGGCTATTGCTATAAGGAACACTGATTGTTTATGTGTTAACTTTATTTTACGAAATACTTTACGAAATTTTCGTTGATTATGAGCGTTATAGAGACTTTAAACACATAATTTCGGACCACGTTCTAAATAGATCTCTGAGACTGTCTTTAGCTCAGGTTTCAAATAATTTCATCTGTGTATTATGTTTTAAACAGCTTTTATAAAAACTTTAGGAGCTAGTCGCTTCTCTGTCACAATTATGTTGCAATCATGATTAAAATTAAGGTTTCTTTGTTAATCGGAAACAGTTAAACCCAATAGATAATGCTAGTTATGTACTGGCCCCTATCCCACGCCGGGTATGCGAATACTTCGTTTACGGATGGCACTTCACTAACAGAGAACAACAAACGCCACGCGCTAGAGGTAAGTTCCTCTGTTTTATTTAAAGTTATATCCTAAAGACTAGTTTTTAAGACAAGACACATGGTCGAGTTGATAAATGGTGTATCCTTTTGTATTGGGAATACACAATTTCACGGAAGAATGGTACAGTTTTGCCCAAAAAATAGAAAATTCGATCGGAAAACAGCATAAACTGAATGAACAGTAAACATTTTAACAAAATAAAACTACTTAGAATTATTGCAAGAAATTGTTTGCTATTCCAGCATGTAGAGTAATCACTGTGCTTCAAATACTGAAATTTTGATAGCATTCAATGAAATATAAACAAAGATAGTGCATGTTGTAATAGGTGGCATACATAAAGTTGCAGCCACTTTGTTTACCGATAAAGGGCACTTCAGATTACGGAGACTTTCAACAAAGCGGGCACTCTAATAACTGAGTTTTATCTTCTATCTTAAATGCATTTATTTATATTATGGCTATTCATACGAAACATTTTGAAAATATTTTTTTCAAAAATCACATTACTATTAAGTTATACTATGTATATTATAATTGCAATTTTCAAATAAGATAATATTTATTATTAAATAAATGTGTACGGATAATGCGGATCAACACAATCATGTTTAGTTTTACTTATAGCAGGGCTCTAGATAACGGTAGTGAAGGTGTCTTTATGAGGCAAATACACATTTGTTCTTCATAAAATCCTTTGTCGGTTGTGCTTATTTGAATCGCATCATCAAGACGATACTTATGCGTAGCAACACAATTAAAAAGAGAATGGTAAAACTCCCTTAATTTTGAGCCCTGCTTATAGGGAGCACTTCCCTTTACGCAACGCTAACGTTTGCTCGAAGTGCGATTCACCTGACCCTAAATCACTGTATTGGTTGAGTTTTAAGAATCACGGTTAAAATTAAATCGTAAAAACAACTGATTCTGGAAAAAAGGAATGCGTACATAAAATGTTTAAATGTCATATTATGGAGTCAGTACTTAGTATACCCCCACAAACGAAGTTTAGGGTGCTATATTGGATAGAACTTCATATGCAGCATGTGTTGTGTTTATATTAAAAACAAAGACGGATATGCATAATTTTTACACCACTGTCGTGTGATTATATCAACCACGCCCGTTCTTTTATTGCTATTTTCGTTTATTGGCATTGAGCCAAAAAGTTCCAATAGAATTTCGAACCTGCATCGCTGCTGATATTAATCTATGAAAGGCAGTTTAAGCAGAGTGATTTTTCATGACATGCTATCTAATATATAAGTAAATAGCCTTAGTACCTTCATTTGGACATAAAGATAAATGCTTTAGATCAACCGCTTAGAACGTAATTTAAAATATGTGGTCATATAGATTTTACTCATTAGACATATCCAATTTGTTTAACACTTATCTTTCACATTTATACCAAATCATAATCATATTTCAAATGGATAAGAACATGCTTCGGTAATTCGTTTTTAGATGGGCGCTTTAGCGCCCGTCTAAAGTGCTTAGTGTGAAATTCAGGTCGATACGACTAGGTATGATTAACCCAATACCCGGTTGCGAATCCGCGCAAAAAAGAGTTGTATAATTTATGCAAGAGGTTTGAGTTCTCCAATTATGTGTATTCACAAATGGCAACATTATATGAATATCGTGTTACATTCAATATTTTCGAACGGTGTTTTATAGAAAAGAATCAATAATAAATGATCGTAGTGTACGTGTCGCGGAGGAGATTGTTTATGAATGATTAAAATAGTCCACTTTCTGCTGCGTGTGCGTGACGTAGTATTTTCGCTCAGCTCATTCATAAATCTGAGGCCGGCGATAAACAAAGGGGAGTCCGTGTGAGAATAACGCAGTAGTATAAGGTTACGCTTGTTTATATTCACAGGTCTCAATTAATAATACGTTGACCACGAGTTCAACAATTATTACAGGGATACGATAGACAACATAAAAAAATGTTTCATTATCGCTGAAACTGTTAAAAAAAACATTCAAATATAACAATAATATTCTCTAAAAGATGTAGTCTTGCTGTTTTGAAATAAGGTTTGGAATTTTGTTTTCTAAATAACTTAATTCAAAACAAAAGTTTAATTATAGTGTTTTTTACTTGTTAGTCGCATATTTACCGCATTATAATGTGTGTTATAATAGGCAAACCATACATTAGTAAAATTCAATCTGCCTTCGCACATAGAAGGAATGGGTCAATTAGGTGCTGCGTTTCCTTTGCTTACTTCAGTTAGAGGTCAATTATTTAAGTAATAGCAATCACAGGGCTCCGACTTCAAAGGAATTGCGGAGCTTTCTTACATAATAAAAGTCGTAGTCGCATGGTATTTGCGTTTTGCGTCCTATTTGGTCACGTGGTTCTTTTTCACGGTTGTTTTGGTATTCATGATATATGAGGCTATTAATAGATGCGTCTGTCGATAAACAACGGAAAGTTTACGGGTTATAACAACGCAATAGGTTACGCTCTCGCATACAACTCAATGACGTAGTACAGGTCGTAAAATGAGAGATTCGGGAAAAAGTTGACGCTTATTTATATCAAAGACCCATATTATCTATAGGTCAACAATAACTTCAGCGATACGATAGACAAAAAAAAGTTTCATAATTGCTAAACCCGAATATAACAAACAATTTATAATAATAATACGAATGCAATAGCAGAAGGTTAGTAGAAGGTTAAGCTTGTTTATATTCACAGTTCTCATTACATAGACAGTTGGATATGAGTTCATGAATTACTACAGGCATACTATAGGCAACCTCGAAAATGCTTTTTAATCGCTAAAACCGAAAACAACCTAATATATTATATTAAATATATTTATAACAATAAATGTCTTTTAAAAATGTAGTCGGCGTATACGTTGACTTTGAAATAAAGTTAGCAATTTACTTTTCTAAATAATTAAATACAATTAAACAAAAGTTTAACTATTGTGTTGTGTTTTTCACTTGTAAGCTGCATATTCACCGCATGAAATGTGTGTTAGCATTGTCAAACCACACATTAGTGTGAGTAAAATAAAAAATATACTACGGGAGAGCACTTCATATGTGTCCTCATATGCCTTGTTATGAGTATCTTTCTTCACTATCGAAATATATCGTATGTTTATATTTGATTTAAACGCAGTTTTCTTTCGACACATTTAAATCACACGTCAATAGCGCCGTCATGCGAAAATGGGTCTTATGCGTTTCGGCAAGCGTTTGTTAAACCCAACATGTGCTTTTGCGCAGTCAGGCCATAGGCGATGCTGTTTGCTTTAAAATCACTCAATATGTAAGGTTTCTCCTTACCAGAAGGAGTGATAGCTGAGTGGGCTATTTATATGATGGGCGCATATGGAATAAGACCCATTTTCACATGACGAGGGTCATTACAAATCTCATTGCGAATTGAAAATGCCACATTTAAGAACAATGCTTTTTGATACAAAATTGAATTGAAAATAGCAAACTTGTTAATAATGGCAGCCTATCCCCACATTAAGGAATGATTTCCAGACGTGCTGACCAAGTACGGCAAACATTGTGGTATGATAATTAAACGATTTTCTCTTATCGTGACACTATACTATTTCGCTAATGATTGTTTTCTCATCTTGGAGGCGAAAGTGAAATTCTGCGAGATGGATTGTAACGCGTAATTGTAACAGGGCCACAATTTGTGTCGTTTGAGCATACAGAGAGTAGTCCGGAATTCCTTACACTGAACAGTGCTACATCCTTTGAATTGAGCACATACGCAGTGATGTAGCAAAAATTCAGAGGTTGTAACTCGAATCAGCTTATTAAATTTTCGAAAATATTCATGCGTGTCTGTTGGCGTTATGTAAAAGTCACTAAGATGAAAACTGAAACAGCTACGCCTAAAAGCGCATGAGTGCTCTATACCTATGTTTATGTTAGCGTTGTTGACAACGTGTGAACTGCTCGGGTAATAAGTAAAGCATAAACAGCAATGTTTATATACTTTTATTCCTCCATATACAAGATACGAAGATTGTTGTATATTTTGAATTTGTATATGGTGTCAAAAATCAAAAGTTTTGTACACGGAACTTTCATTATGAATTTATATTCTTGGTGAGATAGTCATTTGATATAAGAAAAAAATATTCCTTTAATATGGGGACTGCAAATTTTCTTTATATTAAGTTATCATTACCATTTTCATCATACTTTCTATGCTTTCAGAACTTCCAAAAAGCATGTTGTTTTTATTTTGTCTTAGTTATTTCTATGAAATAATAAGGATGATAAAAAGTGCACACAAAACTCGACCCGTGCGCTATGACACACACTTTATAAAGTTGAATGGCGTGTGTTCATTTCAAACTTGCGATTGATTTTCAAAAATGAATTGCGTGTTAAATTATGCAATAGCGAACATCTTCAGTGCCTTCAGCGCTTTGATTTATTTGCGTACTAAGTACATACATTTTTATTTATTGCCTGCTTACTTTAACAGTATTCCACAGCGAATTCTGCATTTTTGATTCACAAAAAACGAGTGTGTTATATCTGGAAAAAAGTGTCTAGATGTCGGGAAACGAAGTGCCATTGTTTTTTAGATGATCGGTAAACGAAGTGCATATGAAAAATGTGCATGCGACTCTTAAAACATTTGAATTTTCTCAAATACATTAGTAAACTAAAATGTCACATGTTGTAACATTACTGGATATATTGATCTTTTATTTCGAATTGTAAGCACGTTCTTGATTTATTTCCAAGTATGTTTATTTTGTTTAAATATGTACTGATCATTCAATTCATGCTGATTATCGATGGACTTTTATCGTTTTTTAAAAATAATTCACCGTTTTTCGAGAATTTCTTTCTTCGCAATACGAAGTGCTATACCATTAATCACCCAAACAATGTTTTGTGTCTAAAAACCAAATAAACAGAACATAAATACAAAAAAGCTGAAGAACTCACCTCTCGCGCGTGGCGTTTGTTGTTCTCTGTAAGTGAAGTGCCATCCGTAAACGAAGTATTCGCATACCCGGCGTGTATCCGCTGTGCTAAAATCACTATTTATAAGAATGATGTCAGAAACGCTGTGACTTGGCGAATGTGATGCTTTGCAACTTACTCTTCAGTATCACTCCATATTTAAATTATAAAAAAATATTATTCGTTGCACTTTACCTGTTTAATCATCATCGATCGTAAATAAGTTTTTGTTCAAACATGTATGTATGACATTCATGAAACTAGACTATTTGACCCTTTATTGTTACGGTTGTGTTTTCAAAATATTATTAAATACATGTATCATGCCGAAACTAACTTACGCACCTAACTGTTTGATGGAAAAAAAGTTTTAGCGACGATCACACTCTTCAACGAGGCATTTCAAATAACAAAAATATGTTGATATTAAATAGACGGATTACCGATTGAATCTTAACGGATGTTCACAAAAAACAGATGGTAGTCAATTTTAATATTGTATTTTATACACAGTTACATGCAAAGTCACATAAATACTCAAATTAAACGAATATTTCGTAAAATATTAAGTTAAATAAAGTTAACCCATAACACATTATGTTATCGTGTTCCTCATAGCATTAGCCAAACTTTAAACGCTATATGTGTTACCATATATTTAAACGAGATGCGCGAAGCCAAACTTTAAACGCTATATGTGTTACCATATATTTAAACGAGATGCGCGAAGCCAAACTTTAAACGCTATATGTGTTACCATATATTTAAACGAGATGCGCGAAGCCAAACTCGCGTTCGCTCTTAAATGGTCGGATGTCGTTGCGGGACATTCACATGGAATATATTATGACACAAAACATTAAAAATGAGCTCGTTAAATCTATGTAACCAGACTTCATCTAGCATTGAAATTTTGGATAAACGAAACACTGATGTTGCATGTGTCAACTTTATTTTCGAAATATTTTACGAAATATGCGTTGATTTTGAGTGCAAATGTGGTTTTGCATAATGCAAGAAATTTGCCAAGTAATACGCAAGTCCGATTTTATTTAAGATTGTCATGTTAACGAGTATGATAATTTGTTTATTATTAGTGATTCAAATTGGGATACTGTTAAAGCGTGATTATACGATTTTGTATATGTGTTAAATTGTAATATATTGATAAAATATGTTACGATAACACAAAATAGGCAAGACAAAATATACATTAAATACGAATTCCATAAACTGCAGCAAAGACAAACTAGCGTCTCGAGCCGATTGTCACAAATATATTTTCCTACAATAACCGAAGCATTCGTCTTTTTATTAGGACAAGGGTTAGTGTTCGTGTGTCGTATGAATATATATATATATATATATATATATATATATATATGTATAAGTTTTTACACATGTTAAATAAATTCGTTTATATTTGACAAAATCGTATAATCTCGCATTAATGAATTAACACACTGTTTCGATAGGCAGTGAACCTTAAGTTAAGTGTGTGAGCAAGAAAACTAGTAAAACAACATGGTTTGACGCTTCATGTAGAAGCGACACAAAAAAAAACAAGAAACGCAATAAGAATTATTCGAGCTTGGAATTTAATGCGAGTTTGACATGAAATGTGAGTGCGACGAAAGCGATTCAAATTGAATGAAGCAAATGACGGTTTTGTATAATAGAATAAACAATTCTTGGAGCTTTGGAATCGAAATAATGGGTTCTCACATACCTTAGATACGTTTACCATGACTTAAGACAATTGCATTGGCATCATAATTAATAAACACGTTTTGCCAATGTGTGTGTACATGATAAAGAGGAACGTGACATTAACATACAAAATAAACACTGACATAAAATACTTTTTGGTTCTGCTTTAACAGAATATAATAGTATACATAAACAGGCACATTCGTTGAAATGATATTCCTCGCCAAATACATTTTTGTTTATGAATGAGTAAAAATCCTTTGATATACAGTATAATCATAATCAAAGTACTGACAGTACTGGTGTGACGATAGTTTTTAAGAGGATGGATATAAAAATATCAATTTAATTTTATCTACATCACCAAATTGTGTATGTGGGTACGAAAATTAGGGTACGAAAAACAATTTGGGTACACAAAGTTTGGGTACAAAAAAAATATGCCCACAAAAAATTATGTACGAAAAAAAGATGGGTAAGAACAATTTTGGGTACGAACAAATAGTTGGGAGTACGGGGAAGTAGTACCCTTGGGGAACTTGACGCATTCTGCAAAACCGGGAGTCGGTTTACATTTTCGATCAAATCTAAAAATTACTACATTTGGAGTTTTTCCAGCGTCACAGCGTTTGAAGTGCAACCTTGCAGGTCGTGTCTGGTTCCTGTCCCGAACCTCTCGATAAATTTGAAAGAGGACGGGAACCAAGCTGCCTTTACCTTTATCAATGATAATCAGCGAGGTATGCCGATTGAGAAAATTTAGCTAACTCAATCGGACTGGCTCGGTCTTTTGCATAGATCGCCATTGTGAAGAATTTTTTCATCGTATGATAACTTAGACGAGCTGCTTCGCTGAAGCAGCATCGTCAAAAAATAATTAATTGTAGGATAATTGTTTTACGTATTGCAATTCTCTTCATTGATTTCTATACGACACGTTTCATATGTAATACTTGTAGCGTATCAAAGATAAAGATCCTTTTTATCATACACATACAAATAAAGGACAATAACGGTTAGATAAGGTAGTGTAGGGTTATGGTTTTTGTGTATGGCACTTCTTTCTATGGATGTGTACACACCCATGAAGTTTCATGTTGAAATAAAGTATCATTTCTGAAATATAGCCATGAAAATCTCAATCTTACAAAAACAAACAGGGCAATACATGTAACTCTTATACATGTATAAGACCTTTTAAGGTTAATGGTTCTAAATGTCTGCACTTCTCATCATTAATATTTAAACACCCATTAATTTCCTTGTTGAAGACGTGCATGGTATCTAAGATATAGCCCTGAAAAGTTACATAAAAAAAGCACGGGTAATAACTCTTATAAAAAAATTGTATGGTTATGGTTCCCGAGCATGGCACTTCTCCTCATTGATATATATTTATATATACACATATGAAGTTTCATGTTGATATAGTATACAGTTTCTAAGATATAGCCCTAACACGTTTTGTGGCAGACGGACGGACGGTTTGACAGACGATTGGAGAGACTGATGAACGGCAGAATTCTATATCCCTCCACCGTATGCGGGAGATAATTAGAAACAGACATTTACGGCCGTTTAGGCAAATACATTTAGATAAAGGTGGTCTGAAATTAAGCAATATTTAATATGATATTGTTTATCAGAATTATCTCATTTACTCTATTAATACATCTATTTTTAAAAAGGTTGACACATACAATAGCTATTACCAAGTTGGAAATTGTTCTTATTGTGCTTATCAATATAATTTATTGCCAAACATGTATGTCTAAAAAATAAAAAATATATATCCTAGCATTTATAGACTATCGATACTTGTTGATTCTGTGGGGCCGTCATTCTGTATGACATTATACGAAAATAAAGAGTTATTCTTACATAAAATCTCTTGAAACAATATATTTGTAAGTGAAAGAATGTGTGCAGGCAAAAAATGAATGTGAATGCCCAATGTGATTACATGGTAAAACGGTACGAACATGAGGCATGGAGACGTACAATGACGTTTGGGAATGCAATATATCATTATGTTTGGTTTTCGATCAATTCTTCAATTGCTTCGTCCATGAATTGACGCATTAAACAAATACCGTATTGCACCTACATTTTTTAATTCAACTAATAAAATATATTGCCTGTTTAATAATTACGACATAAACGCGACTTTATAAAGATAAAAATATTGTTATAAAAAATATCGAGGTACAAGAAATAAAATAATTGAACTATGAACGGACTTAGCTGGTTATCTGGTTAGACCAAATGACGTAACTATACTACTCAAAATCTGCTAGGGATCACTTTTTATAGTATGTGTAATTTGAAGTTCACCCCTAGCTAGATTCAGCCAGCGTCACACGTACATAAATGATAAATCAATACATAAAAATAAAATAAAATCAAAAACACACATTCTATTATCAAACCCTGCCAAATAACAATTTAAATTAAATTAAATTGAAGATAATGTGAAAATAAAAAGTGATCCTTATCAAATTTTAAAAAGTATATATTGATAAAAGTATTTGTTTACAATTACATATTGTTAAAACAAACTCCAAATGATAAAATATTATTTAAAAGTTGATGTTTCTTTGTAACATCAATTATTAAGTATTTAAAGAATAAAGCACTCCGTTCCTTCCATGTATTTAAATTAAAAAGAAATATTGAAAAAAAGCGCGGTCTGTCATATTAGCACATAATTTAAGAAAGAGAACCCCGTGTTGAAAACTGGGCAGTTCGTCATTTGTGGATTAAGACCATGAAGAAGAACTCATACTTTTTAAATCATTTGAAAAACATGTCTCTGTTATCAGGCAATCACATGTCTTATTTTTGTACTTATCAAACTATTTAGAAGTAACCCCATAAAGAATCATTGCAAATGCAGTCTAATTTAAACCATGGGAGTTACACTATTTCTCTTTAAAGGTGAAAGTTATATTAATATAATATATGAGACAATACATAAGAATGTTCGAAGATCATGTACAATATTTAGATTTATATCTTAAGGAATATATATGCTATTTGTATAAGAATATAATTATTTGGTTATTATATTAATCAACTTCCATTTACACGTTGTGACTTAAAACATATCGATGTAAAAAAGGAATCACATTATATTAAAACGAGTGTAACTCTGTTAACAATTAGTAAAATATTGAGTATTACTTATCTCCCTTTACAAATATCGTTTAGTAGAGAGTGTTAATGTTATGGTGTTTAAATTTACATATAGATTACTGATCACAAATCTTAGAATCTCTATAAATAGTTTTAAATGAAGGCAAATGTGTTTTATTTATATTTAAGAATATTATTGATTTGGTTATTTTATAACCTTTAGCAATATCATGGCAGCCTTAAACGTCGAAACGCGGATCAAGCAAAAATCCCGTTATACATGGGGTATAAGAACCTACGTTATTCTGTTTCAGGCTGCTTTGTCTGCTACGACGACGTAATGTAAAATTACGCGTATTACGTAAATGACATCGTAATGAATTTTGATATATATAGAATAGCAGGTTACTGCCTGATCTTTTTGTAATATAACAGGCGAGGCTTAGAATAATATATGGGCGAGGCTTGCCGAGGCGTTATTTTATTTGTGCCGAGCCTGATATATATTACAAAACGATCAGGCAGTAACCTATTTTTCAGTTTATCATACCTCTACGCCCCCGATTTAAAAGAAATCATAAAACAATTCGCAACGAAGCTTCATTTATAGCGGGAATTAATATGATTTTGATCGTTTGACTCGTTGATAATGACGTCATGAGCACTTGCACTTAATTTTTGTAAAACATGTTTTTTGCTGTTTGTATTTCTTTTTTTCTGTTAACAATATATTGAATCTTGGTATCAAATTGTTTTTTTTTATAAATCTGATTTGATTTTAATAAAAATGATAATTTTAAAGTTTATTTCGTGTAATATGACCTACCTCCTATCATCGACTGACATAAGAACTTCCTGATGAACTGATTAAAAAATATCAGGCAGTATTATATCAGGCATATATCAATGCAGCGCTATGATAAAAAACAATATATGTAACTTTTAAGTGTGGACGTAATCTGAATCGGTAATATTTTGTAATAATTTATTTATTTTTTATTTATCGTAATGTATTTATTGACTTGTCCATGCAACGATATGCTTGTCGTTTAATTAGTCTTACCCATGTTTTTAAGTTAATTGCATTGAACTGATTTGTAAGAATAATAATTATTATCATTTTATATTTCTTAATATTCCTACTATAATTTGAATGTATTTTTTTATTGAGAGAATGGTCTTCACCATCGTCTACGTCTAAATAAAATGAAGAAAATACTCAGTCACAGTGATGCAGTTAACGATTTACAATTCTCGATTAGTCTGTCCTTGCAACCTGGAAGAAATAACGTAGGGTCTTATATGGAGTATGCGTCTGTTTACAAGAAAATTAAGGTAATGTACAAATATATGTAAAAATATTGTCCATCGTAACATAATGATCCTACTGTGGAAAGAAATTCATTTCATGTTTGTTGCAAATTCCGTGTACTGCATTTGATACTGGTTTAAGATGTTTATAGCTAAACATAGGTCGTTATTTCGTTCCACATATTTACACTTACCGGAGAGAAACAAACAACTTGAAGACGTCTGGCTATTACTATAGTAGTATTATTCAAATGTCCTGGCAAAGAATATATAAGGATTCCCACGAAGGCCGTTTTGTTTTCTGGGCAGTAATATATCCTTTTCATCATATGGGGGAGCTTTAGGTATCTCTCGCTTTTATCTGCCAAGTAGAGAAAGTGTTAATAGAAACTAAGCCCGATATCTAGAAATATATCAAGAAATGTAACCTCTTTCTCGAAGGAAAGGTTTGTACCACCTAAGTTTACATAATAACGAGTTCTTACATAGGTTTCCGAAAATACTTCTTATAGAGGGATAATTCTTAAAACCAAAGATTTACAATCCAGAGCGGGAAAAATCCTGTTGTGCTAGTTTTTGAAAACACTGTGTACAGCGCAAATACATAATGAAACAAATTTTTGCGCTATAAGTGAATTTGTATTTGTTAAAGGATTGATCCTTGTTGGGTACTTCTAGAGAGGGATTTAGCCATGCAGAGACGTAGTCCTCTAGTTAGAAATGGATCTATCTTCCCCTACAGAAAGTCATTGTGAAGTGGAGTAGCATATATATCTGAAGTGAAAAGTTTTTTTTAAAGACGTCAACATGCCATAATAAAATCTAGTTCAGCTTGCATGTTTAGAACTATTGACAGCATTTAACCATCTGTATTTTTAGTTTTTGTATTTTTTTTAAATTAATTTAAGAATTTTTAAAACGAATTTGCATTAATGTCAATGTCATGAAGTAGATCAAATGTCATGCATAAGAATCATACAGGCATCTTCAAGATCACTTTTATACTTTAGGTGAAAGAATTTGCATAAACTTTTATGCAGGAGATATAATGACATGCATAAAAACCACAACTGCTTTAGGTAGAATATTTAAACACATTTATTTTCAAAATAGAGAGTAATTGCTTTCATAATTCCCCATGCATTTCAAGATTTTGAAATATTTCTGCTCAAACGATTACTAATATGAACCGGTGTGTGATGCAAAATGTTACATTTTAGATCAATGTGATTATTTGATAACACAGATGAAGATAAAACTCTTTTTACAAACCTCTAAATTTGTGTCAAAAAAGAAAGCTACATAATAGGAATAATAAATCTCCTCTAGTGTAGTGATAGTACACGGTGCATGTAAATTAGATGCAAATAACCGTGTTCTTTGGATGAGTGATTGCTTTACGAGACAGAAAATTCATGTGCATGTGAAATATACTATGTTTGTCGCGTTGGCGTGTTTACTCTTGCTGTATTCCCTATGTTTAACACTAGGCATACGACTAAAAAAAAAAATTGCATCTTGTTTTTTAGCCCCTTAGTAAAACGCAACGGACTAGTGAGATGTATTGTCTAATATAACTAACATCAATTTAATACTCTCGAAACAGAAAACAACACATAATTATCACCATTTAAATATCGAAAATGAAAACAGGCCTTGATCATACGAATTTTCAATTAATAGTTCCATTTTATGTGACAAATTGTGAGAAACATCATATGCCAATTATTTTCACTTATATATGATTTAGTTTAAAATGAACTAAACTGAAACTAAAGATATTGTAATGGTCATTGCGAACTAACTCATGTGTACATATTATCTTTGTTAGTACTTAAAACACTTACAATTTCTTTATTTTGCTTATTTTGTCAGAACAATAATGAAGTTAGGAGTATATCTTAAGAAAACAGAGGAACAGACGGTTATTTCAGCGTAAAGAAGTCCTTTACCAAGTTTGTTCAAATCATTCCTTTCGTGCGAAATTTTCCCCACTATGATAGTTATTTATTGTATGTATGTGTTAAATAATAAATCCTCTGGTTAACAAAAAGGGCAAGGTGTTTTGTATTTGGCATGTAGCATGTCATCGTGGTCCCAAGTTTATAAAATTATGTCCATGCACAAACATATAAATAATATTCTACAAAAGATCAAGGCCCATATGTTTCGACGGAAAAATCGTGTGGTGGTCCTCTAGCATATTTGTTCAAATTATTCTAATGAGATGTAAATATACCTAAACATTGGGAAAAAAACTTTAAAGAAATCTCTGAAACCGCTTCGCCCAGTGATTTGTTATGTGACATTGAACAACGTATGCTAATCGTTTAAGTTAGTTTAAACCGTGCTTTCAATTTGCCCTACCATCTGGGTTACTTGTTTTTCTTATATGTATCTAGTGCAAACTTTAACAATCATTCTTTAAACTGAAAGACCAAGATATGATGCTCTTAATAGAACAAACATTTATAATAGAAAGGCTGCACATATATTTTCAGCAATGGCATGTAAAGGACTGCTAAAGCAAGATGTGGAAGAAGTCATCATAGTGCCAGCGCTATAAGACGAGCCCGCATGAAGCATCGCAAGCTTTTCAGTTCGGAAGTCAAGGAAATGTTTGATCATGCAGTTCCACTTATTTTGTATTGGGACGGTAAGCGAATGGATGACTTAACTGGTCCAGAACGAGGTAAAGTCGATAGACTTCCTATTCTGTTTTTTTGGACAGGATGTGGTGAAATTGTTAGCTGTCCCTAAGCTCCAAGATGGCAAGGCCGCTTCAATAGCACAAGCAATTACACAAACTATTAATGACTGTGGCTTTCGAGAAAAGATCAAGGGTCTCTGCTTTTATATAAAAAAAACTTCAAATACTAGATAAATGGTGGCACTTATATTCGCTTTGGAAAACGAGCTTGGTCGACAATAAATCAATTTTGCCTGTCGTCACCACATTTCAAAAAAAATTCCTGAAAAGGTTTTCAGTGTTCATGACATTTCAAGGTCTCATAACATGGATTTGTTTGGCCACCTCAAAGATTATTGGCCTCGAATTGACCATAACTCATGTTTTACAGCAGTGGAATATACATGTAACACTTAAGACAGTATGATCGCTTATTGGAAGGATGATGTCATCAAGTTTGCACAGTATCAGCTTAATAAATTTTAAACTCGTGACGACTATTGCGAATTGCTTGAATTTTCTATCATTTTCTTGGGTGGCACACCTGAACGTGAAACGGTTTCGGTAACCTGGTGCTACACAAATGGTTGGATGGCGAGGGCCATTTATTCTATAAAAATATGGCTATTTCGCAAGCAAAACGATCCACAAAACCTACGCGACAGTGGTCAACAGTTTCGAGGTCTGTCCTATGGTCAGAAAATATGGCATCACCTCCATGAAGTATGTCTGTTCATCACTAAAGTATATCTGAAATAATGGTTTGAATGTCCAGCAGCAAACTGTGCTCCACGACTAGATCTTACATTGCTGTGTTCTTTGTCTGAATATCCAAACACTGAAATGGCCAAGCATGCAACAACAGCATTTGAGCGCCAACTTTGTTATCTGACTGAAACTCTTTTTGCCTTTGGCTTCCTTGACGATGTCACTATAGCGGAGAAGCGCTAATTGGTAGTGGCACTCCAAAAAGTTGAAGGCTCAGATGAGCTTCTAAAGCGAAAACAGCCATTTCAACATTCGACTTCCAAAATAAAAAACAACTTTGTTACAAAGAGCACTAACTGTTTTTTCACAATTGTTGGCATATCGCAGGATTTCTTGAAGGTTGACCCCAATGAGTGGGAAAATCAACCAAAGTATCAAGAAGGCAAACATCTGGTGTTATCTATGAAAGTTGTCAATGACTTGGCTTAACGTGGTGTGGCATTAATTCAAGAGTTCAACTGGAGTTTGACACGCAATGAAGAACAGAAGCAATGTCTACCATAGACAAAAAATTCGGCCCTAACTAAATCGTCTGCAGTTGATGCCAAACTACAGTGTTTGGCCGAAAGAACATAAACAATAGGACCCAGATACTATTGAATATTAATAATGATCATGTTGACTTTGATTTTATCTATGAACAACGTTTCAGATAAAAATGTATCGAAAAATATAATAGTTGTGTTCTGTAGGTGTTTTTTTACTCACGATCAGTTTTTGACTCAAATATTCAAAACTTTGAAAGCGTTGAGCAAATCCGTCATATTGTTATTTTCAGCCAAATTTTTTGTACAGATTTTCTCTGACTGGCATCATGTAATGGAGGGTTTGAGGACAATATCTTGATACTTTCATTTTTTGGGACCACCCTAATGCACAAAAGATTAAAATTTTCTACATACTATGGTTTACTTGTTTTTCTGATATATCCATTTTGAAAACTTCAAAACAAACTTCATTAAAACCGCAAAGCACACACGCTTGGTATTTGGAATGTAAAATGGTATGGAAGCTATCTATCAAGTCTGTTAAAGGCACGTGCCTGTGTTCAGAATCGCATAATCGTAAAGACGTAAGGTGTTTAATGCTAATATATAATGGGATGCGGCTAAAACAGCTGCAGCCAAATTCCATGTAAACTCCGTGTTTGTTTAATATATTAAACGCGTTTAAACCAACCTCCAGATTTTCCTTTTAGGCCCAAACTAGGACTTTGAAAGATTAATACATGTGCATTAACGCTAGCAGTCTTTAAGAAGCGGAATAGTATTAGCGGAATTAGGCGCACATTATAATCGGCTCGATAAGGGTGGAATTGGGTGACGACAGTGTACAGCTACACACACCGTGTGTCGTTAAATCGCTAGTCTAATACTCCATAAGTTTTACTTGATAACACATAGCCTGTTAATAACCATGGAAAAAGAAAAAACGGAATTGGACAAAGAGTGAGTATTAACATTATAAATTGTATTGTTAATTTACGTTTTCGCATATCGTGCGCAGTAAAACTAGTGTGTGCATTGTTTTATGTAGTATGAAATATCAGACTCTTAGATTACCGACGATACACGTAGTTTGTAGTTATTTAATCTTGATCGAAGACGAGCCAATGTATAATTTTGTGTTTTTTTTTTATCAATACAATACGCCCTTTATTATGTAACAATTACTATGCTTAATACAAGACGATTCTGCTAAAACCGATTCAATTAATGCTTTCCGGGTATATTTGCTTTTTGCGCTAGGTATATTTGCTTTTTGCGCTCACGATTTATGACGATATTGTAAAATGCAACAAAGTTAAGTAATATACAAGTGTGTGTTAATCAAATTATGTCCGAAAACAAAAGTTAACTTTTGCGGCGCATATAGTTGTAGTCGACTGACTTTCAAAATCTCATTTTAGACTGGAAACCTCAAAGTTGTAACAGAAAGGCCTGCTTTAACGTTTTAACAATTTAAAGGTCTTACAGTTTTTCATTTAAGCATTAATCTAACAGAATCAGCATGTGTATTTGTGTATTATATGCTAAATTAAACAGCTTAATTCCCGCGTTCGTTAAGTTGCATCGGACGTAATAACCCAGAACCATTAATGCTAAATACACATTTACGGACTAATATTTTGAATGAAATGTGTTACGTCAGCCGCAATTTATTTTCATTTTTAAATTAGTTTTCATTATATTAGATAAACAGAAAATGATATGTTTGGTATACATGTGTAATGTGTATATACTTGATTTGATATACTATTTTGCCATCTCAATACTATTTATGTGCTACCCAATTTTAGGCAAGTGAAGAGGGAAATGACTCCATTAGAAAGGCAAAGGTTTGTCATTCCTGATAAGCAAATCACAGTCTAGAGCTAGAATGTGCGTTGTAGAATAGCTACACGTGGAATACGGTGCACGTGTTTGTAGTGACGTGCTGTGTGTTTAAACGGCCAGCATAATTCACTGAATAAACCATTCACTTAAGTAAACAGGGTACCGTCTAAAGAATCAAGCCACACGACTAAAAACTATGTAACTATCAAATTTTGTTCTAAAAGAGTAAATGAATTAAAGTGTTTGTCATATCTGGGGTTTGATTTTAATTTGGTAAATGATTTGAATGGGCTAAATGTAAGGGGTAGCTAAGTCGTGGGGCCTAAAAAATATTAAAATGACACATGAACACTTTTTGTTCCATTTTCACTGTATTAAAATGTGTGACTATGTTGAACCTCAATAATTATCCTTAGACGTAACTATTCGAAATACAATTACATAAGTGTGTAAATGTAGGTAATATTTTAATTGTAAACCAAGATTTGATTAACTCGTTTTCATTAGATAAAGTACTTTCCTTACATAAGAATTTCACTTTCATTAGTATTTCATTAATGCATATCGTGTGCAAGTGCAAGAAAACAATGCCAGCATTTAGATTCGAACAATTGTAAACCATATATTTCGAGACAGTTTCTTCTATGAGCTGTAGCGTATGTTAAACAATATAGCGCACAGATACACGAACTAATGTCCGAACCCTTAACCACAAGCTAGAAAGTTGGACAATTTATTAATATTTTAAATCGAATCCATATTAGCTTGATTCTATTATCGATACTCGTTAGTATAATCGTATATATAGAGTATTGTACTTTGCTGATCATAGGTATTGAATGCCTGTGATATTCTATGATCGTTCAACGAGAAAACATAAATGACTCCGACCCACTTGAATTACATGTTAGCGTTAACAAATGTATCGCCGTGCTGATTTTTAAACGGCTCATTGAAAGGTGGACAATGTAATCTAGATATTGCTCAAATGTCACAGTTGATTACAGCCTTGTAAAGAAGCCAAATGATTGTCGGATTCAACAATACGGAATTAGGGATTTATTACACTTTCATCAAAGCAGCCATGATATTCATCGATTAGTGGAGTAATTAGTTCACATTATAAGCAATGTACCGTTATCAATACACTTATGAATAAATTAAAAAACATCTTTTAGGAACTTCGTGTATAACTTATATTTACAAATATAACTTGTAAGCTCATAATCGATGTTTAACAATTATTTCTAGGTGATCGATGTTTGACATTTATGTATATGGCTAGGTAATGGCATTCCTTTGTGATTTAATATAATGTATATATGTGTCTTTCTTATATCGGAGTATATTGAGCGTGAAACAGTGTTACAGTCCATGCTCTATGACACCCAATCACAATGAAATAATATATTCTATATTGTTCTTTATTTTATATGAATACTACAGCTCGAAGTAAACGGAATGAGCATGATTCATCGCGTTTTATTCAACAGTACGTCAAGTGTCATCCCAGAATAGCCTGTTAAATCCTCACATGCTAATCAATGAATACTCTTTCCGCCGAAACTGAATTTTTGTTAAGAAGAGTTTTTATTTAAATGAAAAAATACCATATACGTTGATAGTGTCGTCCCTGATTAGCCAGAGATGACCGCACAAGCTAATCTTGGATCACACTTTTCGTACATGCCTTAAGCCCTGTTTTCCCACAGCGTGTCTCATATGTTTTTACTCTTGACAGTTCTTTTGATTACAAGCATTTGCACAAAGCCGTGCTCTTTATTTCCAATCGATTACGCTAATACAAAACTGACAACTTTATCTTCTTTTTTGTCCTGTCGTTGACGTCTTATTCTATCGATTAAAGCTTTTCGTGGGATTAAATTAATCTTGTTTAATTGATTATCGATTAAGCCCACTTTCTCCAAACGTCGTTCATTAATATATCCATAGCAGTGGTGCAGGGCAGTATAAAAACAAGTGTAAA
The DNA here is from genome assembly GCF_020536995.1 of Dreissena polymorpha. Classification (NCBI taxonomy): domain Eukaryota; kingdom Metazoa; phylum Mollusca; class Bivalvia; order Myida; family Dreissenidae; genus Dreissena; species Dreissena polymorpha. Next base: position 90,734,986 of record NC_068363.1, read on the forward strand.
CGCGGCTTGATAGAAGATATTTTACAAATCAATTATTGTGTGCAAGAAAATTGCACCCGACTTACAAAGGACTTATTTTCAGAAAGATTTAAAATCCAGGGATGAAGCCGACCTCAACGAAAATTACACGTTTATGCCATTAGTACTTCTAGTTCAATAAAATAACGTTATGCTGCGTATGATACTTAAGTGTAAGCTGAACAATCAATACTTAAATGTACAGAAGCCTCATTTATATGCTAAATTTAACATTGATTGTCATTTAAACGTCGGTGAGTTTTATACGTACGAACCAAAAATTTGAGCCGCGTTATGCGAAAATAGGTCGAATGTTAATTTCGGCCAGCACAGTCCCAGGTCAGCATGCGCATTAAATACATGTCCGCTGATGAGACCAGGAAACCGTGATTAACTGAATAGCGGATAGCGCTATTGCAGTCGTCAAATTCCGTTTGAATTGTCTCTGTTATGCCATATGTGGTTAGCGGAGATGTTGACCAGCCATAGCTCCCAAAGTCTGGTCTAGAACTACGCTGTCCGCATATGCCATAAAACCCATTTTCACATGACACTTCCAGCACGTTCCACGATTTTCTGCTGTTTGGCACATACACCTGCAAAATACATAGCATATGGCCTAAATTAACGTGTGTTTCAATTACACGCTTTTTTGACAGAACCATTACCGTTTATAGATTTGGTATTTGACACTTCTTTTAAGGATTTAAGGAAGTAATTTATGTATTTAAAATCCTTTGTAAGCGTGACGTCTATGTAGACGCTGTAAATAACGTATATGTCTTATTATAAGTATCGTACGTTAACACCGTGTAACTTTTTTTCAGGGCATTACGACCTGTGCTGAAAGACCAATACCACCAGGACAGTTTGTTCGGAGTAAGTCACGATGTGTAATAACTAAAGTAGAAAGAGCTGTACATGCCTTATGTTTATAGTTCGGATATGGATATAGACACATGTATGCATAACAAATCTTGGATCCGGAAAAAAACAGAAGGTCTCCTTTTTCTCTCCTTTAAGGGCAAAGAGATAGCGGCGAATAAAATATAAATAATTGAAGAGCATGTCCGATTGAAATGCTTCTTTTTTTAAATAATGTTTATGTTCTATATCTATTCATTATCGAAATTTGTTAACTGAAATACAATGCATATTTAAATCAAAATGCTTTAATAGATCTTCACAAACACACTACGCAAGTGTGGGTTGTTGCCATAACATGGATTGAGCTCGTCTAAATGAGCCGTAGACGTTGCAACTGTACTTTTAGGACATACTCTAATGTCAACAGTTGCTAAGTTGATACTTCTCCTTTTGGTAGCAAATATGACAAAACAATTATATATAAACTTCCTTTTCAGTATTACAAAACATTCGACAAGCTCTATTGACATAAAACTACGTTAATTTGAACCATTGTTTTCCCCGTTATCTTCCAGAATTCTTTCCAATCAAAGTCGTTTTTCATCGTTCACCCAGAATGGCTTTCAGAAGTAGTGGATAACAACGAACCCGAGCCGCTGCGGCGCCCGCCCTGGCCATGGGAGCAGCCCCGTTATCGCCAGAACATACAGTTGCCCATAACGTACAAAGTCGTTGAAACTGAAGAGTCGAAACCCGAAATCGATGCTCGCGCGCAAAATGGCGACACGACGCTGGCAGATGGATCTACCGTGCCGTACGCCCTGCCCGTGCGATACATGTTCACGCATCCAAGTATCGACGACACGAAGCCCTCGGTTAAACAGACTCATTTTGGAGCGCCTATAGTTGATACGTCAACATATAGATTAAGTTATTAAGGGCACTGTGTGATGTCTTCTTTACAAATGTATTTAAATTGAAACACCACTTCGCATTTTGCTACTGTATGCTTTTAAATATTGCTTAAATTTAGTCTTTTATAAAAAATATCAACAACAAAAAATCCTCCGCCTACATACATGTCGGGCAGTGCTGTTGATTGTAGACAGGCTTTCACAACGGGTATTAACACATTATCTATTCCGGAACTAATGGCGTTAACAATAGCATTGATCGTTGTTACTGTAGTTCTAGTTTTAGTTTTGTCTTAAATGTTTGTTAATTATAGTACATAATCCTAGTGAGAATATTTGTTACCATTTTTGATAATGATAAAAAGTTGTTTTGATCATATAGATAAAAAACATGTAGTTGTTTTCAATCACGCATGGTTAAAGCAAAAATTGCGGATTACGTTTCTAGCACAACCCTCCTCGTTTTCTATACACTAACATGATAAAGTGAAGTCATCCTTAGGCGATACGATTTACAGTATGATTAATTGAGTCGCGTTCTGAGAAAACTGGGCATAATGCATGTGCGTTACGTGTCATCCCAGATTAGCCTGTGCTGTCCGCACAGGGTAATCAGGGACGACGCTTTCCGCCTAAATTGGATTTTTGCTAAGAAGAGACTTCATTTAAACAAGAAATGTCATAAAAGCGGAAAGTGTCGTCCCTGATTAGCCTGTGCGGACTGCACAGACTAATCTGGGATGACACTTTACGCACATGCATTATGCCCAGTTTTCTCAGAACACAACACAAATTAACTATGGTAATGTAGCACACTTTATGATACATTAATTCAGACATGAACTGGAAAAATCCTTGAATTTATATTCTCCGCCAAATAAAGTTTGTTACACAACGGATACACAACTAATTATATAGGCTATTTATTATATGCATTGCAATTATTTTCATTGATTGATGTACATGTGTACACCCAAGAAGTTTCATGTTGAAATCTTGTATAGTATCTGAGATACAGCCCCCAAAAGTTACATCATACTAAACAACAAATGGCAATAGTTCTTATTAAGGAAAGTGTAGAGTTATTGTTTTTGTGTATGGCTCTTTTTCGCATTATTATCTATTCACCCATGAAGTTTCATTTTGGAATCTTTTATATTTTAAGAGATAGCCTTGTAATGTAATATCCTACAAAACAAAAAGAACAATAAGTCTTATTTAATAAAGCGAAGGGTTATGTTTCTTGTGTATGGCACGTTTCCTCATTGATATCTATACACCAATGAATTTTCATGTCAATAACTTATACCTTTTTGAGATGTAGCACTGCGCATTTCTTGACAGGAAAACTGACGGACGGGCAATGCCAATTATATATGCCTCCGCCTTTTGCGGGGGATTAAAGGATTATAAACACAGAACAACAAATTAACTATCGGTGATACTTATAAAATGCAGTTTTCTCTTTGACCTGAACATGGTCTTTATCGCCACAGTATTTTTTTCATTGTACATAATGTCGTTTGCCGAATGACGGCAGTAGATGGAAATAACTATATTGATAATATGCGTTTATGTGTTTATAAATCTTATAAAAATAAAAATGAGTATGCTAAATTAATTTTCCTATAAAGTGAGGATATTTACCAGTCGCGTCTGGTAAATCACTGACTAACGTTGCCAACATCATCCAGTCTATTTACAGCTGGTCCTGAGGCGGGATAATCGTTTTTCGTATGCGTACACATCAACCAAATACATACATTTGACAATGGCAGAAAACAACGCACTCAATTTCTTCTGAAATAGTGTGCATGTCTATATAATTTCATGGCACGTGCAGTTAGTAATTGAATCCTATCTAACCCAGGAAAACAATGAGTTGGTAAACGGCACGTTATATAATAACTATGATTCTGTTGAAAACCGAGCAAAACAATCCAACAAAACAAACACACTAAATATTGTTTAAAACAAAATGGCATTTAAATCAAATTCCTATGTAGTCAATCGCAACGTACAAATGAAAATCCTCATACAAACATTTTAAAACATACGAAAGTAATTCGACTCAATTCAACACATTCGTTACATAATATATTCTACCAGGTGTATATTAGCTTCGTTTGTACCTTAAAACTAACCAGTAACAATAGGTCCAAAATGGCCTAAGATGGGCCTAGATCGCTCACTTTTGAAATGGGGCGTAGCCAGTATTAACCATATGAGCATTATTGGAAAACAGTTAACCCATTTATACCTAGCGTCTAGAAAAAAGGACTTTGCAAACAGCGTCTCATCTGGGCCTGCGCTGTTTGCTTAAAGGAATTTCTGTAAGAAATATTCTAAATATAGAAATAAATATACTAGACATCCCTAATTTTGGAAATAAATTGATCCAATTTAGAAGGATGTGAGAGTCAACTAGGCATAAATGGATTATTAGAAGGCCACTAAATTATGTTACACACGTAAAGTTAATTCCATAACACTTGCAGTGACAGAGAATATTTATTATGTAAGTTTATAAAAACCACGTGGCATCTTGGCCGTGGTCAGTTTTATCATTGCAGCGAGATTTGAACAACCTTCTATCTGATGTGATGCATCTGATTCAATAATAAAAAATGATTGATAAAAAATGCATCTCTTATTATTGAAGTAGCGAATACATGTCTCCGGTAGATAAAGGTTTAAATCGCGTATCGAAAATAAGATACAAGAAGACGACAATAATACATGTGAGAAATCGATTTCAGTAGTGACTGTCTGACGTCACCAATACGTTCGCGTATCTCGTCCTTTTCCGAAAAAGCTTTGGATGAATATGCCCACCAACCCGCCCACAGAGATAGGTGCTAATTTTTTTAAACATTTTTGTTAAGTACGAAAGATCCTCCGAGATATTTATTACAGAATGGCTGTCAATCTTGTCATCCATGGCGCAGGTTCGGGTTACATTCACTTACTGTACACGAATCATGGGGAAGACGTCACTTTAATCGTAGGGCCTCCAACCGTGGATAGCGGCGGCGCCATGGCATGGATACATCGCCATCGTCCAGAAATAGGTCAATATCCAGGATGTCGCTGTGACGCGACTTCGGTGAATGGAAATTATTGGGAAGTGTCATCAAGTGTGTTTAAGTGTTTCTTCTACTTAACGTGCCATGTGAAAGTGCTGTGATGTGTGCCTCCTTGACACAACATGAATGTGTATTAATAGGTTATTTTGTTTCCGCGTAATCGTTTGAAATATTTTTTACCACGAAAGTTAATTCTTAAGATCGACGACGATTTGACACCATAACTTATATGCCATTTTTAATTCATTTTATATGTTTGATACTTCATTCAATATGTCATTTAGGCGGAACTTCAATGTCTTTGAGGATCGAAAGCATACAAGCATAAATATGTAACTATATAATAATATACATACGTGCGGGGGAGGTAAACTAAGCATTTTGTCGTCAACTGTCACGTAGTTGCTAGTCTGTGTGAGGATGGCAGGAATGCTTTTGAGATTATGTTCGGTTTGGTATGGTCGTTCTAGTACTCGTTTGATGGCACGGTGTGCTTAGGCGTACATGGAATAGCTCTTTTTGGCTTTGGGAATTATTGTGGCATTGCGAATATTAAACTTTATGTTGCACTGGACAATCTACGGTACGGCGTACCAAGAATTTATTTCACCGGTTGCGGTGGCCTTAGCGATTGCGCATGTATAAGATGTTGCACTAGACAATCTACGGTACTGGGTACCGGGAATTTATTTGGCCGGTTTCAGAGGGCTAAGCGAGTGCGCGTGTATTATATGTATTTCCAAACCAGCCAGGTGTTCTTTGTAATAGGAATTGCATACATAATGTGAGCACGTTGCGGAGCTCTTGCGAAATAGCAAAGAATGCGGTGCAGTATCTGGTGGCGATGATTGCATAAACGAGGAGCAAAATCAATAGTAAAGCTGGGTTTGAGGCTATCTGTAGGGCGGTACTACCGCGACATTCCTCAGTTGTAATGCTAGTCTATAGCTGAGGTTTTATTTAATCTAGTATAAGTATAGCTAAAGAAACTTCAGTGTACAGTTTATATAGTATTGACAGACCTGTATAAAGTCGCGCCAGCCAAAAATCATAAAAAGCGACATTTAAAGTTATGGTAGCCAGAACTAGTATAAGTATGGTGTAAATTATATTCCGCCATATTGCCGTTAAATTCCATTCATCTTGTTGTATTGTTCCTTTGATATGTTTTGAATTGTTCAAAGATAGAACATAAAAATGTGTTTACGTATTGTAACACATAAAAATTGATGATAAATTTGTAACTGACAAAGTTTGCTTTTGTAGTAATTATTCAGCAGTTCTTGCTCCTGTTGATAAAGTAGCGTAGAACAAGTGGATGTCGCCAAAGGATCGGGGATCCGTTGTTAAGTAGGCTACTGTGAACGTTCATGACAAAAACAAACGTTGAACGACGATTACACTTTGTAATCCAAATGGGGTGCTAAGCTTCTTTCTTAAATAGCAAACTAAATATCAAGGACTGTGACAAGTTTCAGAGTTTTTAAAATATTTTTTCTTTAAAAGTCTATATAAATCATGTGACCGGGCGTTGCCAGTTTTGACACAGAGCTGCATAGATTTCTCACAATGAGTAGAATACCACGGTGGGATGTAACGCAACAAATATGATACCCCTGACTCTTTAGGTTGAAATATTTTTTCCTAGCTTTTAACCTTTAATGACCTTTCTGCTATTAAATATTTGTGAAATCTACCGCCTCTAAGCCCGAAATGATACATTCAAATTTTGTCATTGACTGATTTGGGAGAAATGCCCCAGAACATTGGCAAACTTACTGCGCCTGTGTACAGCGTAAAGGATGTAGCAATGTTCAGTGAAGAGAAATCCGAACTACAATCTGCATGTTCATACGAAAAAAAGACACGCATTTACAACTAATGTTATTACCGTGTTTACAATATCCTATTAAGCCTAACACCGAATGCAATCGGTGAATCATGTATTCCAGAAAGTTCAGCTTGGAGGGAGGGAGGGAGGGCGGGAGGGACGGACGGACGGAGGGACGGTGCGAGGAACGGAGGAAAAGACGGAGGGAAGAACGGAGGGAGGGAGGGACGGTGGGAGGGAGGTAGGGACGGACGGACGGAGGGATCTTTAGATCTTCCCCAAAGACACCAAGTACTGGTTAACGTTGTACCAAAAATGAATGGAACACAAAATCAAGATGTTGTGTATGTGGGTTTAAGACAACGCGAGAACACCGGTCTGTTTGATGGCTAGTTTAATACTACACAGATACAGCGATAGGCATGCAGCAAAACAACATGGTAGGCGGGGTTTATCATGACTGACGTGATGATTATACATAACAATTCTCCCCTTTTAAATGTGTTGATCATATAATTATTCATAAAAAATCAATTCATAATGCATTTAAAAAAATAATATGAATAATCATTTTCAAACATAACATTTCTTATTCAAATATCAACTCAGTCAGTGTTCTTATTTAATTACTGTGAAATTACGCATTAGTTATCCATAATTATATATCGTTACTACACAATGATATAAATTCCTCACAGCTCATTAGCATTCACAAGTACCAAAATGTCCGAGGAAAAGTACGGCAGCAATTAATCTGATTTCATCTACTGTATAACCCCTTAATGAGCCCCACACGAGAGATGACGCAGCTTTCGCAACAGAGATAATCAGAGACGAGGCTTATCAGCAGCGGAGCAGGCGACAAAATTTTCAATCTGTGTAAATTCGGAATTTTCACGTACAATAAATAGCACACACACGGGTAAGTTGAAATAATAATATTTATTATATTCATCGTTGTTCTTTCAAGCGAATTTTCACGTTTTAGACGAAAAACATACGGGGTAATCATGTAGTTTTTATTAGTCAGAAATGATGTACAGGAGGGATAAGTGTCCCTAGTTTAATACTGCGAGTGCAAAAAATTTGCAACGCAAGTGAAAATCACATTGCAAAGTTAAAATGCAAACGCTATATAATTAAAATACGGATGTGGATTCTCATTAACTCGCAGTAACACTGCGTATGCCTGAACGGCTCTATGTCCAAAAATGGCGAATTAATTTGTAACGGACGCTGGGACGAATACATACTGGAAAATCCAGATCAATGAGAACCCTACATTCTCATCCGTAAACATATTCATACAATCGGACATACATTGCGCATATATAAACTTGTGTATGAACATATTAATATACGCAGAAAAATATCTGCTTTACCGCCAACAGGATAACAATATTGTCCTCAAAAGTAGGTCAATATAAACTACGCTGTTACACGCTATTGATAGAGCTTGATTTTACGTATGCGCTACCTAGCATAGTAGATACAGAGAACATCGCTGCAATTGTCGCATGTCGCATGGCGTGTTTTACGTATCCTGTTTTGTGGCTTTGAAACGCGCCGCGCAGAATACTCATTGAGGGTTGTTCTACAATTACTGATAGTTCAACGGCCGGTTGTAAACATGGCAATTAAACAATCCGGGATAACCATAGGGATTGTATGAACGGATATTATTTTATTCTGGCCGCAAACTGCTGGTAATAATACTTAAATGTTCACCCTAACGGGAAATGCAGCAAACATTTATACCGGGGTTTAATTTTATTTTGTAGAACATACAATGTCCGATCAGCCAGGACATAACCCTCCAGGGGCCCCTGAGCAAAGAGGGGAAGAAATTTTACAAGAACTGAACAAAAACATGAGTAAATTTGCGGACATCGCACGATCAGTGGTTGAAATGAAATCGACCATTGAAAACCTTCAAAAAAAAACGTGAAAGAAATTAAACGCAAAAACCAAGAAGAGGCGGGGCCGTCAAAAAAGTCACGAATTTCGGACTCAGATATGTGCCAGTCGGGGCCGTCCAAACAGTTACAAGCACCTGCGGTTACAGTTGCCGAAAGTTCCGATTCGGAATCGGAACCAATGGACGCAGAAATAGACGAACTGCAGGGTTATTTGGATGAGGAAAGCTGTTCGGATGAGGAGGATTGCGATCTTATAACAGAGTTAACGCAATTCTGTACTGAGACAACGGAAACTGGTGAGGCCGTATCACCTAACATCGCTGAGATTACAAACAAGGCAATAAAAAACAAGCAGTCAGAAGAAAAAATCAAAGAGATTCTGAACAGACATCAACGGCCAGTAAACATCGAGTTCCTTCAAGTCCCCAAGGTTGATGAATTTCTGTGGAGACAATTAAAACAGTCTCCAAGACATTCAGACTTTATCCTGCAAAAGTCTCACAGCACGCTTGCACAAGTAGCGGTACCAATCATAAAGGCACTTGAGAGGATTCAAACATCCAAAGATAAAGTACTGAAACAGCTGTTATCGGACGCATTCAAATTGGCAACCAATGGGATACAGAAGACGACCAATTACAGAAGAGAGAAACTAAAAAAGGAATTGCAACCCCGCTATAGACATCTAGGAAATTTGGACTCCTCAGCAGAAAAGCTGTTCGAAAAGATTCGAGAAGCTATTAAAACCACCGAAGGAGCCAAACAAATCGTCAACATGCGCTACGCTCCAACTCAACGGAAGCCATTTTTAGGCCAGCGCCCAAATCAGCACAGGTGGAATCCGGGAGCAAATCAATTCAGAAGAAACAACCACGCATACCAGCACAAACGCAGGGGAAATTTCAAGATGCACCCCAAACAGAAATAAACGTAGGTGACCTAAATATAAACTTTAGTCAACGCACATGTTTTTTACAAAATACCAAAGAAAATTTAATAGCAGGTAAAACGAAATTAGCAATTAAAGAATGGGAAATACTAACAAGCGATAATTGGATTTTAAATACAATAAGAGGTTACAAGCTAGAAGTAAACAGTTCACCTATTCAAGAAAATCCACCTATGCCATACCAATTTAATGAGAGGAAAAAACAAAGCATTCAAAGGGAAATAGACATGTTCTTGAAAACTGGTATAATTGAAGAAATCGAAAATAGACCATATGACGGCGAATTTATATCAAACATCTTTTATAGACCAAAATCAAATGACAAAATCAGGATTATTTTTAATTTGAAACCATTTAATATAGACTATACAAACAAAATTCACTTTAAAATGGAAACATTAGCTACGGCGGTGGCAAACATGAGACAAAATTGTTGGTTGGGTTCTGTTGATCTAGCTGATGCATTCTATTCCATTGAAGTATCGAAAGAACACAGACACATGCTGAGGTTTGTGTTTGATGGTAGAAAATTTCAATTCTGTGCCTTAGTCATGGGCTTATCAAGCAGCCCAAGAGTATTTTCTAAAGTATTAAAACCTGCATATGCTTATTTAAGATCAAAAGGTTATGTCAGTACAGCATATATTGACGACTCATGCTTACAAGGAGAGACAAAACTTAAATGTGAGAAAAATATTATAGACACAATAACATTATTTGACCGTCTAGGCCTTACTATCAATATAGAAAAATCAGTATTACAACCATGTCAACAATTATCATTTTTAGGATTTGTATTATGTTCTATTACCATGACTGTAACACTAACCATGACCCGTAAGGAAGAAATTCGACACAAGTGTCAAGCCATGGTAACAAAAAAGAGGACAACAATAAGGGAGTTTGCCAAGCTTATCGGTAAATTAGTGGCGGCCACTCCGGGGGTTGAATATGCAACACTATTTATCAGACCATTAGAAAAAATAAAAGAACACGCGCTTTCGAAGCACAACGGCAATTTCAACAGTTATATGAACATTCCCAAATCAATACACCCTTCGTTACAATGGTGGATAAACAATATTGAATCCTCATACAAAAAGATTTATCATGGTCCACCAGATATTATCATATACAGTGACGTTTCAAAAACAGGCTGGGGTGGATATAACAAAACAAACGGCCAAAAAACAGGGGGCATATGGTCCGCAGGGGAACGAAGTATGCACATAAATATTTTAGAATTAAAGGCATGCCAACTTACGGTTATGGCGTTCTGTAAAAATGAAACGAACAAACATCTCAAACTCTACATGGACAACACGAATAGTGTAGCATACTTAAAAAATTTTGGTGGTCGAACTGATGAACTACATAACTTAGCAAGAAAGTTATGGCTGTGGTGCTTAGAAAAGAAATTGTATTTGTCAGTGGCACACGTGCCTGGAACGGAAAATCATCAAGCTGATGAGATATCTAGAACAATTAATGATGATACTGAGTGGTCATTGAATGATGATGTATTCAAGAAAATCATGAATATTCACAATAACATGCAGGTGGATCTGTTTGCTTCTAAGCTCAACAACAAATTGGATCTTTACGTTTCAAGGTTTCCAGATCATAAAGCACATCAAATAGACGCGTTTACTTTCGAATGGAAATCATGTGTGTTTTATATGTTCCCTCCTTTCAGTTTAATATTAAAGGTGCAACAGAAAGTGGTGGAAGACAGGACAGAAGCCGTTTTAGTGGGCCCAATTTGGCCAACACAGCCATGGTGGCCCAGTCTATTACAGTTGATCAGCGGATCATGCCATCTACTTCCACTTCCGCAATCTATTCTGACACTTCCACACAAACCAAACAAAATGTATCCACTTCCCAAAATGAGACTAGGACTTTTTCGCTTATCAGGAAATCGCTCAAAAACAAAGGAATTTCAAAACAAGCTAGAGACATTATCCTCGGATCGTGGAGAGAAACTACAAAGAGACAATATGACGGATATATTAAGAAATGGATTAACTACAGTGGACAATCGAAGAATCCCATTAAACCCAATCTAAAGCATGTTATTAATTTTCTGACATCTTTATTCAAACAAGGTCTAAGTTATAGTGCGTTAAATACAGCACGAAGCGCACTTAGTACATTCTTAAAACTGTTTGGCAATATAAACATTCATGATGATGACATTTTATCAAGATTTATGAGAGGCTGTTTCAATACACGACCAGCTTTCCCACGTTATCAATGCATATGGGATGTTAATATTGTTCTTGATTTTTTACATTCACTGAAAACTGATAACCTTGCATTTTTATCCCACAAATTATGCATGCTTTTCTTACTAGTCACTGGACAGAGATGCCAAACTCTACACTCCCTTAAAACTACTGATATTCAAATCAGTGCAGACAAGCAAACAATCGTCATATCACCTAAACAATTGTTAAAACAATCCAGACCAGGGACACATTTGAGGCCCATTGTTCTTCATAGATATGAGGGGGTAAGGGACATTTGTATTGTGGAAACAATGTGTAAATACCTCGATATAACCGAATCGTTAAGACAAGATGATTATTTAGTCATAAGTACAGTTAGTCCTTTCAAACATGTTTCCAAATCCACAATTAGCAACTGGATAAAGAAAGTATTAACCTCAGCCGGTATTGACAAACAGTACAAACCCCATAGCACTATATCAGCAGCAACTTCCAAAGCTAGCAAAGGAGGGGTTGCACTAGATCAAATTATGACAGCAGCCGGGTGGACAAATGCAAAGACATTTGCCAGATTCTATTAACGGGAAATAGTACATAACACCACTTATTTTCAATCTGCTGTGCTGAACAAATGAGGTAGACGTGTAAATAAACGGACATACATATCTATATGCAACAATGTTTGTATTATTTCTTTGCCTCCAATATTTCCTACAAATTTATAGAAAATTCTCTAAAATCTCGTGTGGGGCTCATTAAGGGGTTATACAGTAGATGAAATTGATAGATTAATCGAGACTTACCTTAGGAAGTCGATGGTTGATCGTAATTTCATCTACTGTAAATCCCCTTAAGAGCTCAACACGCCCGCCCAGTCTAATGGACACCCGCCCATATTATTAATGTTTATTTTCTAAAAATTTGTTTGCAAGGTTTTTACGTAAAACCTTGCTTACTCTGAAGCCTGATTATCTCTGTTGCGAAAGCTGCGTCATCTCTCGTGTTGAGCTCTTAAGGGGATTTACAGTAGATGAAATTACGATCAACCATCGACTTCCTAAGGTAAGTCTCGATTAATCTATCAATTAGTTACAAATTACTACTGATAAGACAGTCGTTCAGGCTGTCGCCTGTTTCTCAATGGATACCGACGCTCCTTAGTTAATTGCTCATTTGAAACCAGAGGATCATTTTGAGAATCATTATCATTTTTATCTTTGTTCTCAATTAGTACCGGGTGGTCTGACATTAATTGGCTATGACACGGAGTATCGGTAACAGATAGCGGTTCGCACGGTAATGGAATTGTGTCATTTTCATTTGGAGCGTTTTGCACGTCCGTAGCGCGAAGCTGATCAATGTGCCTTCTCCACACTGTATTACCGATGTCCACTTTGTACATAAGTGGTCCGTCGCGTAAAACAATAGTGCCCTTTATCCATTTTTCCTTAGAGTTAGGCCTAAAATCTCGGGCAAGGACACTCTGACCTAAATCTAGTTCGCGAAATTTATTTCTGTCCGGAACTGACATTTTCATTTGTCGGTCATTCACGTGCTGCTTAGTATCAGGTTTAAGCAAATCTAACCTACTTCGCAAATCACGACCTAAGAACAATTTTGCTGGTGTTTCGCCGGTTGTAGAATGCGGCGTGTTACGATATGTATGCAAAAAGCAATTCAGTTTCTGGTTAAGGTCATCCGTTTCGCTGTTCATTGCGCGAATGCTTGATTTGAAAGAAGCATTGAAGCGCCCCACAAGACCATTTGTGGATGGCTTAGCGACCGCAGTCCTTATATGGAGAATTCCGTTTCTTTTCATGAACAGTTGGAAGCTTTCAGATGTAAACGAACTTCCATTGTCAGAAACAATTTGTTTCGGTAACCCATATCTTGCAAATACGGTTCGCATGACTTGAATTGTTCTTTCTGTGTTCGTTGTATTCATTTCAATGACCTCAGGCCACTTAGAGTGAGCATCAACCATGACTAAGAACATTCGTCCTAGAAACGGGCCTGCGAAATCAACGTGTATCCGCTCCCAGCTAGAGCTTGGCCATTCCCACGGATGTAATTGGACATGCGCTGGTAAATTCTGTTGAATTGCGCAACCATTACAACGTTTGACCATACTTTCAATGTAAGCATCAATCCCCGGCCACCAGACATAGCTCCGAGCTGGTCCTTTCATCTTTACAATTCCCGGATGGCTAGCATGTAACAGATCGAGCACACGCGTTCTTAGTTTAATGGGAATGATAACCCTATTTCCCCACATCAGACACCCACGATGAAGTGTTATCTCGTTTCGGCGGAAATAATAGCTTTTGAGTACTGGGTCATTAGCGTTTGAAGCCCAGCCCTTTTTGACTAATTCTAAGACGCGTGACATTACTGGCTCGCGCTGCGTTTCGCGGCTAATTTGCGAACTTGTTACAGGGAGTTGCTCGAATTGTGAAGTGTAGAATATTTCTTCTACATCATCAGAGTTATGATTATGATTCGGCGCGGGTAGTCTGGACAACCCATCAACATTTGTATGCCGTTTTGTGCATTTGTACTCTATGTCGTAATCAAAACCGGATAGGTACAAAGCATATCTTTGTACGCGCGCAGCAGTTGTTGCGGGTATGCTTTTGCTTGGACTGAAGATTGATAACAGCGGCTTACAGTCCGTTACTAGGCAAAATTTCCGACCGTACAGGTATGGGTAGAATTTCTTTACTGCCCAGAATATAGCCAACGCTTCTCTATCAATCTGCGCGTATCTTTGCTCGGTATTGCTTAACGACCTTGACGCGAAAGCAATAGGTTTTTCAGAACCGTCTGTCATGACATGAGACAGTATTCCCGATATTCCTACCGGAGAGGCATCCGTAGCCAGTCTAACAGGTAGATCTGGGTTATAATGCGTAAGCACGGGCTCAGAAGTGATCAGCTTTTTTGAATTTTGGAACGCGATCTCACATTCTTTTGACCAAATAAACTTACGTTTTTTTTCAAGCATCGCGTTTCGTTGTTTAATGACAGTCGCGAGATTCGGCAGAAACCTGTGGTAGTAATTGAGAACACCGAGATACGCTCTTAAAGAAGTAACATCTTTAGGTGTGGGTGTTTCAATCACAGACTGCACCTTGTCATTACACTTCCATAATCCATCTTTGTCGATCTCGTGTCCACAATACGTAACTCTATCCTCAAAGAACACACATTTGTCTTTGTTTAGTTTTAAACCAAACGACAAAGCACTATTTCGAGATTATCCAAATGAGACTGATCACTGTCCCCTGTCACAATCATGTCATCAAGAATGCATTGCACTCCAGGTATTCCTTGAAGTATCTGGTCAATTGTGCGTTGCTAGATTGCGGGAAGTGACGATATTCCGTACACACATCTGTTGTACCGATACAGTCCTTGATGAGTGTTAATGGTCAACAATGCCTTGCTGTCGTCGTCGACCTCAAGTTGGAGATACGCATGGCGAAGATCCAGTTTCGAGTATTTCTGTCCGTGTGACAGATTCGCGAAGATGTCCTCGATCCTTGGTAGGGGGTATTTGTCAACTTTAAGTGCTTGGCTGACTGTCACTTTAAAGTCTCCACAAATTCGAACATCCTGTCCGTTGCTTTTCAATACTGGAACGATTGGCGTTGCCCATCTGCTGGTATTTACCTTCAAGAAATAATACCTTGCCTTTCAAGGCTGTCGAGTTCACGCTCTATTTTCGGTTTCATAGAGTACGGAACTGTCCTTGCTTTCAAGAATCTGGGTGACGCGTCTTCTTTCAATGTTAACCTGGCTTTTATGTCCTTCACTTTTCCGATACCTTCATCGAAAACAATTGCATTGTTTTTCAAAATTGTGTTAAGTCTGTCTTTAACAATATCTCTTTCGATCACGTTTACGGGAACAATGCGTTGCCAGTCTAACTTGATAGCCGTTAGCCAGTCTCTCCCGAACAACATAGGACCAGTGCCTTGAACCACGCAAAGCCGTAATTGTGTTGATTGTCCATTGTACTTTACTGTTACAACCTTGGTACCTACTTGTTTAATGATTTCCCCGGAGTACGTCTTAAGTACTGATTTCGCGGGATCTAGTGGTACATTTCCGAACCGTTTTCGGAAATCAATTTCTGACATTAATGTCACTGCCGATCCTGTGTCAACTTCCATTCTGAATATATGTCCGTCAATTTCAGGTGACACTGTTATTTTGTTGTCTCCACGGTTCACAGAATTAATAATCAAAACATTGTCATTATCTGTGGTGTTCATTGCATTGACGTGTTTCATTTTAAGACATATTTTCTGAATGTGTCCTTTTGGCTTGCAGAAGTGACATACGGCATTTTTCAACCGACATTTTTGTGACACATGGTTGTTCTTCCCACAGTGAATGCAGTTCGGTTTGGAAGTATCTTGCACCGTTTCCCTTTTAGGCGGTGGTCTTGTCTTTGTGTGTTTACGGTTAGCAATCCGGTGTACACTTTCGGTAGCTGCCGACGACTGAAGTTCTGCGGCGTCTTTGGTCGCTGTTTCCATAGCAGTCGCAATTTCTATTGCTTTAGCGAATGTTAGGTCAACTGTTGAAAGCAACTTCCTTTGTGTTGTTTCCTCACGAAGACCGCAAACGAATCTGTCCCTTAATGTGTCGTTAAGGTTGTCGCCAAAGTTACAAAATTCCGCCAACTTCCTTAATGTCGCTACATAGTCCTTGATACATTCCCCTGTCGCCTGATTTCGTTTATGAAATCGAAAACGTTCGGCAATGATCAGCGGTTTTGGACTAAGGTGAGTGCTAAGCAAATCACACAGTTCCTTGTACGTCTTCTCCGACGGCTTTGCCGGCGACGTTAAACTCCTGAGAAGACAATATGTCCTTTCCCCTAGGAGGGTAAGTAATCCAGCCACTCTCTTTTCAGCTGCAATATCGTTCACAATAAAATATTGCTCCAGGCGTTCTTGATAAGAAGTCCACGTTTCCGTGTTACTTTCAAACGGATTAATGCTTCCTATTAAAGCTGTTGCCATGATTATCACAGATGTAATATCCAGAATTTTATGCACAATACTTCATTTTGAAAGAAAGGATAAAATTCCCGAAATAAAAACTTTGCTCAATCCTCGTCGCTAATTGTTGTGTATGTGGGTTTAAGACAACGCGAGAACACCGGTCTGTTTGATGGCTAGTTTAATACTACACAGATACAGCGATAGGCATGCAGCAATACAACGTGGTAGGCGGGGTTTATCATGACTGACGTGATGATTATACATAACACAATATCTCCCAGGGTTATGCTCCAAACGTAGTAATAGAAAGCAGGTGTGTCACATGTCACATGTAACCATTTTCACAATGTGGCCCATCGACAGGTTTCATAAACCTTGCTTGAATTCATTTTGAGTTATAGCAAGCTTCAGATTTTTTTAAATTGTTTCTCTAACACAAGAAACCGCAATTTTTGTCTAACGACAAAATCATTTTATAATCCATATAATGTACATACATCGTAGGTATATTTTTGAACAGATTCTTCAATTTAAAACTTTACCGGGTTATAGGTGTCTATAGTATTGTATTTTAGCCAGAATGAAGTGAAGTTTGTCAGTTTGTTTGAAGGTAAGTACTCAATTTGCAATCACCCAATAAACGGACTCGAGAGCGTTTCAATAAGCATGAAGCTTTCTATGCAATCGAGCTTAAATACAAGGTACTTAGCGTGGTTTATGCAACTTATTGAGATCCTGTTCTTGGTCTCTAACGCTTCACTGAAGGGGACTGGGGTTTTCTCTATGACAAAGCTCTTGGTATATTTAGAAAATAGATTAACGATGTTATAGGTGTCTGTAGTATTGTATTTTAGACAGAATGAAGTGAAGTTTGGCAGTTTGTTTGACGTTAGGTACTCAATTTGCAATCGATTTGAAAAAATATACTTAGATGTTCGCTGGCTTTATCTGATATACTAAGGACCACTAAGTATTAATTCGCGCGAGGAAGGCATACATAAATTATGTGTTTGAGTCAATATCGAACGAGACCGTTACAATATAGCAACCAATAATATGAACTGCGAACGAATAATTTTGCCCAATGATGAAGTGTTTCAATACTTAATATTCGCACTCATTAGAGATACTTATGTCTAAAATCATCCACGCATCCTGCGTTTCTCTCTATCAAGATACTCAGCGGATACTTGGTATTTTCTGTTATTGCTAAATATGTTTATGTTTGTATGCGGTTAAGTTTTACTAGATTTATGAGAAACTAGATATTACTGTTCAAATTCAAATGTGTAAATTTATTGACATTAATTGTATGATATATATGGTGTACAGTCTTAAATGCAAACATAAACTTAACAAACGCATACCTTGTTTCATAGCAAACACATGGAGAGTTTTTAATTGTAATTTTGGTGAATATATATATCTATGTAGCACTGTTAATTTTATTGAAACAAATACAAACTGGTACCTTTTTCATAGGTTACGTAGCTTGCGTTTCAAATAAGGTTTATAATATTCATTGATCAAATATGTTTCTTATTAAGCTTTATAATTCGTTCTTGATTTTCATAATTACAAAATCGAAGCAATTGTTATAAACAAACAACAACTGCTTAGGGTTGTTTAATATGTGAATTTAATATTTTCGTCACCTTATTTAAGAGCATGATATGATGACGTACGTT
The DNA here is from genome assembly GCF_020536995.1 of Dreissena polymorpha. NCBI lineage: Eukaryota > Metazoa > Mollusca > Bivalvia > Myida > Dreissenidae > Dreissena > Dreissena polymorpha. The sequence continues at coordinate 90,753,504 of NC_068363.1, forward strand.
GCAACGCGCTTGAAGCATTATTGAACACTAGACAAAGTTATTTGCTAACATGAATTAAATCCACTAAAGTTTGCACCCTCTATAATTAGTGCCAGTACAGGTAAATATATAATCAGTATAGTTTGGCCATAGTTTATCATTGAATACTACCAACCGCTTTTCAAAAATAAAATACTAGTCAAGTTGCATGCAAGTAAACAAGTATGTGCTTTAAACGACAAACTTCCTGTAAGTGACCCTGTCTCCCAATAGCGATAATTATCATAAATTACGACACAAAGTCCAATTTTTTCCAACACCAGAAATCCACGATCGTACGTGTAAACGAAAAAATTAAACCGCGAAATTGTATGGCGACAAAGATAAATGGTTATACAGTATTCAATTCTATGAAAACAAAAGTATAACCGGAACCAGGCAATCATTAGCGGCAAGTGAATCTGAGGAGCTTCAAATGCTTTTATTTGTCGGTAAATCAAGACTGTTTTATCATGGCGTTTCAAACAGCTTTGTTTTCATTTATCGGACTTATTTACTTTAGCGTTCAAAGCGGTAAGTACACGTTTTTTTTCTCTGACAAGAATCATCTCGAGAATGTGTCTTGAGTATTTTACAATTATTTTAAAATAAGTGTTGTATGTGATGCAGTCAAACAGGGCTATTAATTTTAGTTCACGTTTTAGTTTTAAGATTTTCTTTATAAATACAACGATACTTTAATTTAAACTAAAAACTTGGTAATACGAAAAGTTTATCGCATCACTGTTTCGTAGTTCTTCTATTTGTTTAATTAATTTTTTCTCATCGAGTTTATTTACGTGTTCGAATTGAGAATCAAATAATACACCGATTTATAATGAAGTAAATTTAACACATTCGTTGTTTAACCAAAATGAATTCATTTACAGAGGACATATTTAATTACGCATCCATAAAAACTGATTGGAAAACCGCACAAGACAGCTGTATAAAGGACAATCGTATTCTGGTGTCGGATATCCCTGGCCACCTTCCGCAACTCAAGCCTGGGGACGTCATCTGGACTAACTCCAAATTGACGTGGTTCGAATATCCCCAAGGTAGATATGCATGTTTTTGTCGGTTTATTGGGTAATGATTCATAGATTCGATTTGTCAAGGATGATTCGTTTTCTTAACTCGGCAGTGAATTGTTTTATACATTTATGACATGGTAAGATATATTTTTGAATCAACATGAAGCCTATCAAATAACAAAAGAACGTTTTCTAATCTTTTAATAATGCTGTGGTAAGTTTGTATGTTTAAGTTATGTACATGTGTTTGGGAGAAAATGCTCAAGTTCACTGTGTATTGAATAAGCGTAAGAAAATGGAAAACCACACTTAAAATTTTTGAGTTAGAGAAGTCCATTGTTTACAGAACATGCTACAGGCAGGAAGTTGGAATAACTACAATATGATTACAATATATGAACCAGTGAATGAATAATACTGACAATGAATAGACTAATTTTAATGAAAAATAACGTTCAAAAAACAATTAATAAAACGTTATAATATAAATTGAATAATTATAGTAATGATTCTCAATTTCTCAGCATTAAGTTGCATTTTCGATATAATAATAAGCAGAACTCGAGGTAGAAATCAGACATTTTTATGCATCAAAATTAAACAGATATTCATAGTAATTCGTTTTGAGCTTGTGCATATTGGACAAACTAGTACACTAGATATGTGTCTCTATCTGATGTCAATAAAGATGTCCGGAATAGATCATTAGCAAAATACATGATTATACATGATTAAAACACTGTTTCTAAGAAAGGAAACGTTTACAGCGAAATAGACGCAATCGACGCTCATAGGAACTTATGTCAATTAAACTTAATTGAACAACTAGCAGTTTTCAACGAAATACACGTCATTATTGTTCATTTATCAAGAACCCTTTCACATAGTAAAATGTAGTCATCTTGAATTTTCGTGTACTAGTAAAGTTATACTTCCTGCATGAATACTCAATACCAAAACATACATTTAGATTGCTTTATTGATTGATCAAGGATTGTATTTCTTAAAATAGATTAATATTAAGCATTTTCAAGAAATAAAGTAATTAACAATATGCAGAATATCTTATAGTTTTGTTTTATCTTAATATCGACGACTGTGACAAATTTGGTATGCTTCGCGCATTGTTATATTCTACAACATTGTTTAAATTATAACAGCGTTATAACATTAAGTTACATGACACTTTAAATATAAACTTTGGTTGCTTTATAACTTGCTTTTATCTGTACTTACAAGATCATATTCGGGCAAAATAATGCCCATATGCGTAAATAAAACTCCTTATATATATATATATATATATATATATATATATATATATATATATATATATATATATATATATATATATATATATATAACGCTTTTATTAAATTTGCCGAAGCTTTCGACCTCTCGGTCTTCTTCAGCGGCGTTTATTTGTGAATAAACATATCATCTTTAGCGGAAGTGACGTTATATTATCGCACGTTACATTGCGCGCCAATTTTAGTCTTTTGTGTTTAGTCCATATGGTTTGAACGTCCTCAGTTTGCGCTTCCAAAGTTGTTCGATGGTCTTCCAGTACTCGTCGGTTCCATTTAATTTTTCGAGTCCCATGACCCGGAAGTCTGCGACGCTGTGGCCTTTTGTGAAGAAGTGCTCGGCTACCGGGTCGTTGTGTCGAGTCCGTATCCGGGACAGGTTAAGAAGATGTCACTGGTACAGGGTATATCCCGTTTCTCCTACGCATACGAAGGTCTTACACCGTTCGCAGTGTACAGCGTAGACTACATTAGTGGATTTACAGGTGACCTCGTTCCGCACATTTTAGCTTTTGCCGGTGGTGTCGCTGAACTTTTCAGCCTCCATCATGTATGGACAGATTGCGCACCTCTGTGCCCCACAAGGTCCGCTCCTGTTGGGAACTCGGAAAAACATTCGGTTGTGTTTTTTATGAACCAATATGTCTTGAAGGTTGCAGTCTCTTCTGAATGCTGCTAACGGGGGTTCAGGAAATACCTTTTTCATATGATCTGAAGTGTGGAGTGTTGGCAGGTGTTTCCGGATGATATGGCCGACATTTGGTAGCGCTCTGGAGAAAGTGATAACGAGCGGTACCCTGGAAGTACTTTTTGAAGGCACTTTCGTACGCAGCAGATCTTCTCGATTCTTGCTATCAACTTTCTTCAGTTCTTTCTAGACGAATCGGCCATTGTATCCTCGCATCTGTAGTTGCTCTTTTATCTCATCTCTGTGTTTTTTGTAGTCCGTCTCTTCAGAACATATTCTTTTCAGCCTCACACCTAAGCCGTACGGAATGGCCTTCTTCGTAGACACGGTATGCGACGAGTCGTTGTGCAGGTAGAAGTGCCGGTCTGTTGGTTTGGTGTATAGGTCTGAAACCAGCCTTCCTTTTCGAATAGACGTCATGGTGTCTAGGAATTCGAGCTGCTCTGTGGAGTAGCGGAGCTCTAGCTGTATTCGTGGATGGATTTCATTTGCAAACGCATGGAATGTCTTTAGTGCCTCCAAAACATGTGTCCACAAGCCCAAAACATCATCAACGAACCGGAAGTAGGCTATTGGATGTTTATTTGATTTTGAAAATAACTCTGTCTCCCAGGCTCCCATGTAGGTCGATGCGTAATTCATGCCTAAGTGCGATCATATAGCAGTTCCTTCATTTTGCATGTAGTGGTCTCCATTGAATGAAATGGTGTTGTTATTTAGAACAGTGTCCATCATTGTGATCATGTCGTTGGTTGGTACTTCCGGTTGCACTCGCCGATTGAGAGCTTCAATTACTGCAGCACGGGCCTCTTCTCTTGGTACGCTGGGGTAAAGAGCCTTCACATCCAAACAAAATATGATGGTACCGTCTGGTAACGGCTGCTGTATCTGTGTTATTTTGTTTAGGAAGTCGGTTGTGTCTCTCACATACGACGGAAGTGACGTCACATGATCGCGAAATTCATTCTCCACTATTTCCGCCATCTTCAACAAACGGCCGCAATCAACCGACAGAGAAGATTATATAATTGATTCTTTGATTTATTGTATGGAAAACTAAACTGTGTATACATATCATGTATTTTTTTCTCACAGGGAATTTCCAGTATTTTGTGTTTGGCTATTCTTCTTCAAACTCTATCGGGAAAAACTGCATCTGCCACGTTCGCATAGGCAAGTAAACCAGCTGAAATTGCTTTGTAAGGTGCATTACAGTATAGCCCCATTCGTTTTATATAGTTATTCCAATATTAAACAAGAAGTCTATTTAATCAGGATGTCATATTTGATCTCATAAACTAAAATAGTTAGCTATATTTACAAGCAAAAGACAAGTTAATTTGCTTAAACTGAACAATTACCTAAACTAACGTGTATCCTTACTGTCATGTTTTGCAATACACAATGTTTTTATCATTTTTCGAAATTTTCTGAATAAAAAAATTGTTTCTGGAGGTATACGTATTAAAATACACAACAGATTTAGCAAAGATGGTTGTTAACTATGGCGTGTCAAACGTTGCAAAATTCAATGTTTCCATATGTATGTGGTTTATTTATATACAGTTTATATGTTGTATATTTCTATTTGTGTGTGGTATAATTGCATATATATGCTGTATGAATTCATATGGTAAAATCCGATATATGTATTGCATAACAAATATATGTTGTATAATTTCATGTTTATGTACGATATTTTCATATATATGTTCTAAAAGTTCATAAATGTATGCAATATTTTGATATATATGTGGTATAATTCCGATATAGTGTTGTATAACTTTCAAAATATGTGTGGGTTATAAACGTATATAAACATATATATGCAACTATACCCCACACAAATGGAAATATACAACATTTATATACAAATAAACCACATACATATGGAAACATTGAATTTTGCAACGTTTGACACGCCATAGTAAACATACATGTTTGATTATATTTATTGTACGTGTCACTATTGCCTTTTGTTTACCGTTAAATATGTCTTCATAACGATTTCCCAAACGTGTGAAATTAATTAAGATAGAGTGCGTAAGCATATTTCTTTTTAAACAGGTCATGCAATTGCTTCAGGTTTAAGACAGTGCGCTAATACGCCAACTGTGATGAATTGGATGGACGCCCAAAATATTTGCACGTCCAAGGGCAATTTGTGGGACCCGTTACCAATCGATAAAATCAAACAATATGTTCATTGGATTGCGGAAAATGAATTCGTTTGGCTTCCAAAGTACCCAGGTGGCAAACTTGTTGAATTAAATGGTAAGTTGATTTACCGGTTATTTATTTGCATACGTTGTGTAAAAATTGACCTTGCACTTGAAAGGATGTCTCCGTAAATGGTCTGATGCGACGTTTCAATTGTTTTAAATGGAGTTCTTTTACAATTATAAAATTTATATTATTTAGCATGTTATGTTAAAGATCACTGCAGAAAATATACTGTTTCCTGTTTTTTTATTTTCAAATAAACACTGCATTTCGATTAGATTATCAAATAATGTGACATGTGTCTCATGTCGACAATGCGTGTGCAAATAAAAACTTATATTTATGTAATGCTTTTCTTTGGTGTCTAGGGCAATATCGCACATCAACAGTATACTTTAATGTCCCAAAACAAAACCGAAAAAACGTCCAAAATAACGATATGTTTTTCTGCCTTGCCTTTTACATTTCTTTAAATAATCACGCCAGGCTGTTATGATTCCCGCGAAAATTTACAGCTTATCTCCTTGACAAAGAACTACAATGGTGAAAAAGAATATAATTAAAATAATTATCGCTTGTGAGGGTGAATAACATAATTTTACCCAATCGTTATCATGAAAGTCAAATACAGTTTGTGAATTAAATCCCTCGAAGCCAAGACAAGTTCCATATAGTCATGACAATTCCATTCTACTTTCGAAACTTTGATATCGAAATGAGGTCATAGTACTGCGCGAAACATAACGACGCTGTTTTGAAATAGCGCCATGACATCATGATTGTGCGATTTCGTTAAGTATTGCCGTGCAACATACATAAAATAGAGACTTTTGATATGTGTTTTACTAGTATATCAAATACATGTTTATTCTAGCCTTTCAAGTATACACAAAAAATAGTTAAAAGAACTGTATTTTTTCAGGCTCGGGCAATAATGGTTATTTGCAAAAACGTTGGCGTAATTTTCTCAACAGTTCACACACCGATGAAAATGCTATTCGATTCTGTAATCTTTTAATTGAATTAAAAGTAATATCGTGTTTACTCGATTATTTAATAATAGCCCTTTGCAACTTATTTATGGACATGTTCATGTTATTCGATCTATGTATTTTCGAATTATTTGGAAATTTCAGACTCAGTTTCATTGTGTTTGAGCGCAGAGCGTTTAGAGAATCTGAGTTTTACATGGCGCTTCGAGAACTGCGCAAACTCTCACGGCTATGTCTGCGCGGACGGTATGTGAAGGCAAACTTTAAAATGCAATCCAGATTAGCCTGTGAAGTCCGCACAGGCTAAGCAGGGACGACAACTTTCCACTTCTATGATATTTTCTGTTTAAAGAAAGTGTCTTTTTAGCAAAAATCTAGTTAAGTTGCGGACTACACAGGCTCATCTGGAACGCACATGCATTAAACCCTTTTTTCACTGAATCGGCCCAAATGGAAAAGCCACCCGATATCAACCATATTGTTTTTCCCTTAATGTTTGTATTATTTTATCAATCTCGCATAACTTTAACCGAAAATATAGGTCGTATATTACCTAAAAGTTGATACATCGCCCACATATACGATAGGTAGGTCAGCTTAACATAGTTTCGTTATTTATTTTTTAAACAATACACAAGTGATATACCACTTTTGCATTATTTTGAAAGACTACAGTATTTGAAAACTTATTGTAATTAATTTAATAAAATATATAACATACGTTTGCCAATATAATAAAAAGGAGCAAACACTATTACCAACTAAACCATAAATAACGCATGGGGTTAGGTCGACACAAAAACTATGGTCGTCCTAAGGTAACTTTAGTTGAAACAAACAATTGTTTTGACGCTTTATGTTAAATCTGCTAGACACATTTTCAGATCCTGACAAGTTTGCCCCACATATGATTAGCCTTAATGCTGTTCGTCTGAATACGATGTTTGAAGTCATAGTTGGAACTAGCACTACACGCGATTTTACTAAAGATACTAATCAAGGTAACGAACGTTACGTTAATATAACGAAGTGAAACTCCAGATGCTGTAGAAGTATTTTAAGCAGACTTTTACAAAATTATATTTACGTACGGCACTCAAACATAGTTGAACAATGTTTTTAATGGATCACCGATGGACACTTATTTTCAAATAAATGTTTATGGTTAAGCTTTTTGTCATTCTCTTATGCACTTCCCAAATTATTTTGTATTTTGTTATCTGTTTTGAACATGAACAAAAAATAAGCAAAAATAACAAACAAAATAATTGTTCGAATCATCGCTTGAATCCCATGCAATTGTTTCATAAGCCTTAACAACAGTTAAGGGACATAAACATTTGAACGCTCATTAGAAACCTCTTGGCGATGGTGACTTTGTCAATTAGAATCTAGTATTGTGATAGTCAAATCATATTCATTTTCAACTAAAGCGTAGTTGGCAAATAGAATTGTTCATTGTTAAAACACAACAAGAGACAGTTTAGTATAATACAGACAGACGAGCGGACGGAAGGACGGACGAACGGACGGACGGACTGGAGAGCGGGCGGTCGAGCTGGCGGGTGGGCGGGCCTCCGGGCGGGCGGGGGGCGGGCGGACGGACGGACGGACGGGTGGGCGGTTGGGCAAGCGGGCTGGCGGGCGGGCGGACGGAAGGACGGATGGAAAGACAGACAGACAGACAGACAGGCAGGCAGACAGACGGACAGAAAGGACGGACGGACCACCGGACGGACGGAAAGGCCGGTAGGAAGACAGACAAACAGACAGACAGACAGACAAACAGACAGACAGACACACAGACAGACAGGAAGACAGACAGAAACTGTATTTGACTTGCACAATGTACATTTTCAAAATCACTTGTGGCTGGTATTGGTATGTCAACATTTATATGCGCAGAAAATAAATATCAACGCACATAAATATGTACAAAACAAATATATATTAAGTACAGGGGATGCACAATTGGTCAATTACGTTATTCGAGTTAACACATTCGATCTTATAAAAACAAAAACTTTCTTTACAAATAAACACAATTGTATTAGTTCAGACCTATCGGTTGATTGTAGTAGTGTACATACTTAAAACGGATTGATTAACATAGTATTATTTAATGTATTTCTTTATTATATACACAAATTTTGAACTAAAAAATACCCAATTCAATTCGTACTAAATATCCGTGACATTAAAAAAATATTGTTTCCATTATCTACCAGTCTGTAAACGAAGGTTGTGATCATATAATATAAATCGACATAAATAAAATCTTAAATATTTCTGTACTTTGTGTTGTTATATCTCATATCCAAGATTTAAAATAAATGTTCTATATATGCCTAACTGTGAAATATCTTCAAGTGTACGGTACAAATATTGTGAATATAAAATTAATAATACGAACGTTTTGATCAAATGTTGGTATGAAATTAATGATTGTAATATGAGACACACATGCTTTATTCCTTATACTAGTATCGTAAGGAAATCATGTGCTATTGCCACTTTTTAGGTACACGTGCTTGAATAAAAAACTATACTATTGAAGCTATACATTATATTATTTATCCGTCAAAAATAAGCAATTCTAAATATATCAAATGGCGACCATCTATAGAGAATGAGATCTGAGATAGGTGGTCCTTTGGGAGCTGTCATTCCATTAAGCAAATATCACGGACATGTGACTCTTTTCTTCTAATTAATTTAGATACAAAAACAAAGTCGACTACTCTAACTACATCACGAAAAACAAAAAAATCAAGATCGCCGACGACGGTCATACCCAGCACAATAACTTCATCATTAATATCGCCCTCAACTGACACAACTAACACGACACAGGAAAAAACAACAGAGCCGACTCCGTCTTCGATAAAATATTCCACAGCTACGAATACATCAACAAGCGCCATGCATAATGTTACATTTGGAGAGTCTTCACGAGGTGAGCATACTGTACAATCGTTAATCGAGGTAATGCACTTATTTATGCGAGTAATTAGTTGTGTATTGCAAAATATTCTTCATTATTTTCATTAACACTACAAGCCACATCAGTACTAAGTTGTTAACAAACCATAACTAACGACCATTTGTACATAACACAACATTGAAAAGGTACTATTTTATCATGATTTAAATCAACCTTATAACATTATATTCGGAAATAGTTAAATAGTGTTGTATTATACATATTTCGCATCATGCAGAGTTCTTCATCATACATAGGCTATATAATCAATAAGTGTTGTCCATTAAAACTTGATAAGGAGGTTAACCTGAAAAATATTCATAAACCTAGATCTAAATAAAATGGTCCGATATATATTATTATTATTATTATTTTGGAAGTATTGTATTATTTACGACCACCTTAAAGAAATAAAAGATGATCTAAAGGGATACGTGTCGTCATATGCAATCTGTTTTATTGACAGTGAAATTATATTAAACGTTGAAAACCTTAAGCACGTTTTGAAGCAAAAGCAGTACACCATTAGTAATACGTTGCATACATAAGTATATAAATTATATATTTTACAAATTATAAAGAATACATGCGTTAATTATGATAAGTTGCTTACTTAATACAGATGAACATGTATTAACAATTTTGCAAATTGTTGTTGCCTACCCAAACACAGGTATAAAGATGATAAAAGTGTTGAAACTTGAAATTTCTAACAAGTTGAGCACTTACGATCAAAAAAATTATATCCTTTTTGTGAACGCACACCTTGCGATACTTTTAACAACAATTATATTTAATTATTTAATATTATTGGTATCTCATTTGATTGTTTAACTTAACCATGATAGGTAATGATTTGCAACGTTAGAATCTTTTAACAAGCCATACTTTTTTAGTAGAACAAATTCGTAAATAGAAATCTCTGCTAATAAGGCAAACTTAAATAAGTTAAGTATCGTTTTTTTCTAATTTGTTGTACTCAATAATAATTTAAATATAAACAGAGTCAGTCATATTTTATCCTATCTGGTTATAGAAAATACTGTTGAAAAGCGGTGAAATAGAAACGGTAAATAATTCGTATTCATTTCTTGTGACACCGCTTAGTTATAGCACGCTGTTCATTATATTAAACGGTTATTTGACATTGAACTGTACGTTGTCAACTGCTACAGTTAGCAAACTATGCCATCATTTTGTTGATCACCTGTGTTGCTTGAAAAGAAAAGGTGATCGATAATCATTCTTAGCACCTTTGGTTTAAGTGAATTTAAAATAGTTTGCTCCATTGGCACATGGATCTAATTAATTAAGTTCTGAGAGAAGAACTTACTGGGGAAAATTGGGTTGTCAATTATTTAGTGAGAATTTGTGAATTGTGGCAACGGTATCCAGCAACAAAAATGTTTCCGTTTCGTAAACAAATTTCGCAAGAACAAGTTTGGTTGTTCCTAAAATTTGATCGTCAATAATTATTGTTAAAACATTTTTAAGTATTAACTGCGTTTCATTAATATTGCAAATTTAATAGATAACTTAGAATAATCACTTTTTTATTTTAAATAAAAAAAATGACATTACTTATAAACAAGTAGATAAGTTAAATTAGTAGTTCATGTTAACGACGAAAAAGAGAAATAGTGTGTAAATTCCAAAACATGTTAATGAACAGTCCCTATGGCGTATTGATCAATTAACATGAAAATACGAGTTTAAAAAATTCCTAAAATCGCTTTAATTATTAATGATTATATGTTATACTAACACTGTTTTTTACTTGCGACAGTACTAAAAGAAAGCATTTCGATAATCAATGAAGTTTATCAAATCCTATGTTTTCATAATAATATTTTTTATCTAAGGATCTGATGACACCAAAGACTCTACGACAGTCATCTGGTTTGTCATCGGAGGAATAGGGATAGTGGGTTTTATTGTGGGCACAATAGGCACTGTGTATGGCTGTCGTCGTGAAGATTGTCGACGACTTTCAAGACAGAGCTTGAAACGATTCAGAAATGGGTATTCTTAAACTATTCTCTTTCATCGTCTGTTGTAATGTTCGCTTCTGTTACATCAATTATTAAAGCACAAAGTCAATGTGGACAGAGGCACACGTTCACAAACTAATTTTATACGACTTTTTATTTTTTAATTTTACAGACAGACGATCATCAGCATGGATCCTGGGTCAAATGCCGTTGCAGGACAGCCGTTAAGTTCAGTAGGCGTGCAGCCCGACCTAACACACATGTATATACACGCAGTAAGTATATCTTATTGGAGGAATAGATCTAAAGGATAACATGCATTTGCTAGTTCAATTTATCCTGGCGGTTCCTATGAAGTTTAAGAACGTTTACAATCTTTTGTTTGCATGAGATTGTTTAAGCAATGACGCATTTGACAACTGTTTTATCTTTAATTCTGAAAGACATTCAATTTATTGCGCCATGTCAGTATCATTGCAACAAACTTCCTGGAAACTCCGCTAATATGGGCGTAAATTAGGCTTGATTGTAAGATAAAAAAAGGGCTGGAGCTATTCTTAAACTGTCCTTATTATCCAACTTTAAAACTGTCTGTGTTTTTTATACGTGGCATTTTCAGTTTGTGTTATGTTCTATTTAAACAGATTAATGACGAGTACGAAGAGATAAAGTCGGACAGGACAATTGAAGTTAATCTCATTTCTCAGTCAGTAGGTGAGTACATTATGCAGAGGCTACACTCCAAGACGTGACGGGGACCACACTTAGCTAATGGTAGATCGTTACAACAGTTTTACACAACACATGGGACAAAATTGACTTGAATGAAATAGTTTTTTCAGACGTATGAATCGAAGTTAACTTTTCCGATATAATGTATAATACTCATATCGATTTCTTAACAATATATATGTGTATATATATCTTAAGTGCGTATGTAAAGCTTTCGTGAATTGTGCGGACATCTGTATTATTTGAATATTTTGTCTATACATCGATCGAGTGTGCATACCTAATTCGTTTGAACAATCTTAATTAAATAGAATTTTAAACAATGATTACACGTTACAGGCACACATTTAAAAATTTAAAGGTCTTAAGTAAACTTTACATCACGCATAACTTCATAACAGACCACCTGATTGGTCTGAAATTCTAGCAGTGAAATTTTATATTTTTACTTCGCATGAATCAGTCAGACTATTTTTCTACAATATTATTGGTTTGTTGAAGAGCCTAACAAGTTGACCTTTATTTTACAAACCGTAAATAGGACACAAATATTTAAAGTTCATTTGTTTCTTTTCAACCGGCACCCATTTTTTTCGTGTGCCGCCCATATATTAAAGGCGCTGTTTGTATGAACATACTTACCTATGCGGTTTGCAGGATTTTTCAGCATTTTGTTGGAGACGTTGACACAATATTTTTTTATTTTATACCGCTGATCAATAACACAAACTAACGAGGTCAGCGTTTAGTGATATAAAGTCCCCAACACAATTTTAGTCTTGTCTAGATCAAACACTATATTTCTTCTCTGCAATATTTAATGATTTTTGAGTAAGACCTGCACACTCTTTAAAAGTATTTTTTGTAAGAAAGTCCAAATAGTACATGTAAAAGGATCATTTATCTGCGTAATAAGAGACTGCTCATGATTAATCGTTACTTTTTCAGCATTTAAAGAATAATGAAATTATGTTTATATATGATTATGTAATGATTGTTGAGAGTTCCTTTTGTTTTGATATTCAAAGGTGCCATATATGATATTTTCTGTTTACTATTTAACTTCACACAATTGACCAAAAAGTTGTGCGTTCACGTGGACTGCAAAGTGCTATAAATCTCGGTGTGCGTGAATAGATAACATGACTGATATATGTTGAATTACGTATTAATATAACAAGAAAAGACAAGACGAAACAAGACAGACATTTTATTCGAGATCGGTACAGAGTACATAATCTAGAAAATAATGTGATTAAAATTAATACAATAAATTAGTGGTCAGTTTGTTTAGGTAATGTTTTTAACAAAAAATCAAATATTGATTCAAATACAGTGTACAGACTACGTAACATACACATGGGGAATGATGTACGATGTCAATGTTTAAGCCTCAAAGGCGGGCTTATAGATGTCGCGCGTTCAATTGTTAGTGAATATGTGTTTTGTTAGGTCGGTTTTTAGTGTTCTCTGTGTTATGGGTACATCCTATGAGATCGTAAATATAATATTATTACGAGTATTCTTCGTGTACATAACTTTCTTCATTCACAATCTTATCTAACAGTTGTATCTCTCGTTTGTAGAAGACAACAGCGTTTATTATGAAATCGATCCCGACGACATTATTGAGCGTGAAGTAACACCAATATACTGGTCTCCCAAGGTATGTTGTATCATTTAATTAATGCAACTATATACGCTTCGTATGTATGTATTGTATGGTACAATTTTTTTAATTTAAATTAAATTTAAATTAAATTTTAATTTTTAATTGAGCAACATACGATTGGATTTCGAGTAAGGCTACTTAGATACAAGCATTCGTCTACTTTACCTACTAGGATTTGCAATTTTTAATATGAACTGTAAATTGCTTTCGTGAATTCAAATAGATTTATGTGCATACCTTGAAGCCTGTCCGAAAAACAATATTTGCGGTTCCTTAAATTTTTAAATACATTTTATGCTTTGTGTTCTGAATTCCTTCGTATTTGTATCATGGCTAAATCGCCGTTTATAAAATGCTAGCGAATGATCAAGTTTTTCCCTGCTAGGAATGCTTATGTAGTTTCGTTATATATGTTTAAAAAAACAAATCCACAGGTGAGAGTAACGCATCAGTTCGATGGCTCGCTGGAATTGAGATCCATGTCTCAAGAACCGTCTTATGCAATAGGCCGAATAGCTGCAAGTAGCGCTCCAGTTGAAAAACCTTGTGTAGTAGACAAAAAAACTACAGAATGCAGGTCAAGAAAAGAATGATTTTGAGGAGGCTTACAGGCTGGTTAATGTCGATATAGTGGAGGCTTTCTCTAAAGTCATGTCACCAGAACTGCATTATGCATTAGGCCGAATAGATCCAGGTGACGCTACAGTTTAGAAACATTGTTAAGTTGGCAAAAAACTAGAGAATGAAGGTCAAGAGGAGAATGATTTTGAAGAGGCTCACAGGCTGGTCAATGCCGGTATAGTGGAGGTTTTCTTTGCAGTCATGTCACCAGAACTGCATTATGCAATAGGCCGAATACCCTCAGGTGACGCTTCAGTTGAGAAAAGTATGAAGTGTGCGAACAACTAACGAATGCAGGTCAAGAGGAGAATGATTTTAAAGAGGCCAAACGGCTGGTTAATTCGTGGAGGCTTATTCTGTAGTTTCCAAAGAGCTGCTTAATGACGATACAAGGGAGAAGAAAAACGCAGCCGACGAAAAGTTTGTAAATGACGATTCAACGGAGAGCAATAACGACATTTCTGAAGATCTATTGAATAACGCTACGTTGAGACACTAACACATCGGCCAAAAAGATGGTTAAATGGGGTACAGTGGCCGATGTGATGGTAATAAAGGTTCTCTGGCCGAAGTGCTGGTAAAATAGGGGGAGTGGCCGAAGTGCTGGTAAAAGAGAAGTAGTTGTCGATGGGCAGACACATCATCATATATAATTCTCTGTATGCTTTAGTGATGCAAACATTTCTGAAGATCTATTGAATAACGCTACAGGTGAGACACTAACACATCGGCCAAAAAGATGGTTAAATGGGGTACAGTGGCCGATGTGATGATAATAAAGGTGCTCTGGCCGAAATGCTGGTAAAAAAGGGGGAGTGGCCGAAGTGCTGGTAAAAGAGAGGTAGTTGCCGATGCAAACATATGCACTATCCATTTATCCTGTTTTTTTGTCAATTTTTAAATCATTGTTGTCAACATACTTTTAAACTGAGTATGCTAAACAATACGGACAAAGCTTGTTGTGATAACAATGTATGAATTTATGTTACTTTCCATGAAAATGAAACGAACTAAATACGTTTTAAGTTCTATAAGAGTTTTAAAAATGCTGCATTGACATAACTTTGTTTTACAGACTGAGTAAGCCTGTTGTGACGGCTTATTACACATTTTTACAAAACTTAGCTCACTGCTTTACAAAACACACGTATTACTACTTAATAAGATAAAAGCAAACATGTTCGCGTCAATATGTGTTTGAATCTCTTATTTCTCGCCATGAAACAAAAGCTTAGTTTGAATATAGAGGAATATATTGTGATTGAGTTCAGTTTAAACTTAGTTATTGTAAGCTCGAGTCAGTTTGCCAAGTACTATTATAGTCAATTTCACAGAAGACTCCTATACTAGAATGTATGCAGATAATACACAGCTATACTGGTAAACGTAAAATCACGGGGAAGTGGAAATTCAAGGTTTTGCAGATCGCACGTGTTTTCAGTGCGGTTAATTCGCATGTCCATCCCACGAATAATGAGAGCATCATCTAACGTCCACACACCTTTCGCATGTTTTCACGAGCTTACGAGCTTCTTTCAATAACTGGCTGCGTTCTCATTTATGTACACGCCTCAGTGACCATACAGATTAAGCTTAGATTTATGGGAGTGAAGTTTTTTGCGCGATTGAAACGCTGTAATTTTGACAATAATGTCCCTCGGACGCGATTTATTGGAGCCGGCACCAAGTCGCATTCAATTTGGTTTGCAGAGTCTATGACTTCTGTTAAACTCCGCCATATTAAGATCAACACCGCGATCCTTGGCTATCCCTGATACATAATCGTCAGTATCTTCGTCGCCCCATGCAGTAGTTCCGGACAACTGGTTGCTGTATTGACTGCTGTATTTATCGGCTTTGTCTGCATTGGTCTCGAATGCAACCACAAAAAGAATTAACTGACTTGTGGTTTAAGTCCGACTAGAACACCATGGAGGTAACTAGAAACTGAAGTTCATCCTGTAGAGCACCAGTCACTAACTTTCTGATTTCGTCAGACTCCGCCTGCGTAACTAATGGCGTTACTAATCACTGACAGGCTTTTTATCATTTTTTCATCATTGGTCAAAATATGTTTGTTGATTGAGAGCAGGGTACCTGTCAATTTTGATATTTTTTATCAGTATCATCCACCGGAGATAAAGGAAATCTTTTGCGATCAGGTTTAGCTGATGCATGTCTAGCCGAGGTTGCTGTGCTCAGAGAACGTGGACGGCCTGACAACTTAAGTCAGTTTCAGCAAAGGCTAGTATACTTCCAACTATGTGCTATATGAGGGCATTCAAAACTTGATGCCCTAAAACAATGAATGTAATACATATAAAGAACAGTGTATAAAATATGTACATTCATACAAAACAAAACATAATAGTACATATAAACATACAAGTTATGTACAGAATGCCATAATGGGCGATAGAAAAACGCCGGGCGATAGAAAAACGTCTGTAAGCATACATGGCACTAATGAAATGAGAACACTGGGTGATAAAAACCTAAATTTAAATATGGCGGAGGTAGGGGAGGTGGTGGTTTTGAAGCGTAAGCTTTTGCGATGCAACTCGCACCAAAGCATTAACAGATCACATGACTTTTATCTATACAATGATTGGCTAATGCCTAAACGTGCCTTTAAGGTTACACTGCACTAATGTAGTATGTAAACAAAGGTATTGAGGATAACTTCTACAAAAACAGGAAAAATCATCACAATGACATAAAAAACTTTATGTGTGCATAAACTTGGTTTTATGTATTGTTCATGATATGCAAGTCATATAGATCCGATTGAAACTAGTATGGCATGAAGTAAACAACCAACACCGTATTGAGATTGAAAAAGGGCATTTATTGCAAATGCCATAAAAGTGAGGGCATTCAAAAACTTGATGCCCTAAAAAAATGAATGTAATACATATAAAGAACAGTGTATAAAATATGTACATTCATACAAAACAAAACATAATAGTACATATAAACATACAAGTTATGTACAGAATGCCGAAATGGGCGATAGAAAAACGCCACCAGGGTAAACAATGGTTACCCACTGAAATGGTAACAATGGTTACCCACCGCCCATTGAGAACGGACAATGACTAGCATATAAACTATGAGTAAAAAAGCATTCACCAGTAAATACTTTAAAAATAAACAGTGCCTACTAAAGTAATACACGGGTGACTATTTTTACATATATACATGTAGGAGAGCTGCTGGTCGCAGCTTTAAATGTCATATCTGCTAAAGTACAAAAATCACGAATGCATCCCTTTGAGCTGCTGCCTTACACCGTCAGCTCATATGGTTATACAGTATGAGGGAAGAAATAGGGTGAAATATAGAGCCAAGAGCTGCTGCTTTAAACCGTCAGCTCTGAGCGTGAACTGTAACAAGTAAAGTAGATATTAGGAGTTGGCGCCTTAAACCGTCAACTCATATATGAGCTTGTGAAATGAGGAAAAGAGAACGAGAGCTGCTGCCTTAAACCGTCAGCTCTGAACGTGAACTGTAACAAGTAAAGTAAATATTAGGAGTTGCTGCCTTAAACCGTCAACTCATATCTGAGCTTGTGAAATGAGGAAAGGAGAACGAGAGCTGCTGCCTTAAACCGTCAGCTCCCAGTTTTCAAGAGTTGTTGTGTAAGCTCAGTATAGGACCTATATGGGGAGAGATTGAGGGCGTATGTATTTAAGGTATGCTTGTGATTTCCATCGACCTAGTTGCTGAATTTGGGATGGGGACATGTGGTTGCTATGTGCGTGAGTTGCGCCCCCAATACGAAAAGAGTGAGCTGTAAAAAGTTTTGGATCCAAGTTCGATGCAATTACACATCTGTGTAACAGTGCTCGGAAGAATGTAGTTGAAATTGCCTCGCCGTTAGTGAAACGGAAAAGTGGACCAGGGTATTGTGGGGCTATACGTAAATAACGTAATACCGCCCGGATAGGGCACAACTGTTTGCATGCCTGACGGGATAATGGGATTGTTGCACAGTGGCCTTGTGAATGTTTGTAGGCATTGACCAAGACTGATACTCCTGAAACAATTGAGCCGTTGAATGTAAAGGATAAGTTCTGCCTTTGAATGACATTCATGAAACCCATAGAGGAAGTGGCTAGTTCCCCTAATCTAAACAGCCCATAGAAGGCAAACAAAAACATAGTTCGCATAAGAACTTGGGTGTACTTGTCTGCAACCAAGACACGAAGATTTGACAATAGCAACTGAAGATGGTCTGGTGTGAAAGGATGACGCCTATCAAAGTTTTTGTGGCGACGGATGCTGTGCAGTAATTTTTTGATGACAAATGACTCTGCGGGGTTTGAAAAGCCATTAAGTTTGTGAATGTAGGTAATGGCTGAAATATACGAGGTAATGGTGGATGCCTTTAACTGACGTGCATTACATACTGCTATGAACTGGGCTAGTTGTTCTGTAGTAGTGGGCCATAGCGGTTGTTGAGGATAGTGAGTTGAATGAAAATTGTTGTAATGCTGTAGCGCATTTTGGTAACTTGCCCTAGTGGATGGGGCAAGAGACGAGTTCAAAAGATTGTAAACCATCAAGTTCAGTTGAGCAGTAGAAGATGATCCGGAATTGCAGTTGGAACCTTGTCCATTTGTGGAGCTGAAGCTTGAAATTTCTCGATCTGTGAACGAGAGAGTAGGTCAGGTAATATGTTAAATTTACCAGGAATATGTTCAGCATTGAGTAGAATGTTAAATTTCATGCTTGCCAAAACTAGGCGACGTACTAGGTGCATAATGTGAGGTATTTTGCAGGTCTGGCGGTTAATAATATGTACTACGGCAGCGTTATCTGTGTGTAGAATAATACACTTTTCCTGTAATTCGTGGCCCCAGATCTCAATTGCCAAAACAATTGGGAACAGTTCTTTAAACGTGATATCAAAAGGTAACCAATTTTCTGACCATGTGCCAGAAAACCAATGGTGTTTAAATACTGCCCCAAAACCGATTGAGCCAGATGCATCGGTATGAAGGTGTAGGGTGTCGGAGGTTAACCAACGGCGCTTATGAAGAAGGTTTTTTCCATTAAAATGATCTGCAAAAAGCCGCCATGCATGCAGATCTTTCCTGCTTTCTTCGTTCAAAGTTATGTGGTGGTTAGGATTTGTGACCTTTTTGGTAAGGTCTGTAAGGCGACGTAGAAAACTGCGACCTGGTGTTACCACCTGGCAGCAAAAGTTTAGTAAACCTAGGAGGGATTGTAATTCTTTCAGTGTGACCTTCCTGGACTTGGAGGTTTTCATCAGAAGTTCCCGAAGTTTTAAGAGCTTGTCATGTGGAAGACGTGCTTCCATTGTAAGTGAGTCTAATTCTAAACCCATGAAAGTGATGATAGGTGTGGCATTTTCGGTCTTTTCAGACTTAATGGGAACTCCAATGAGGCTGCAAAAATCAAGAAATTTTTGTAAATTTGTTTGACAAATTTGCGAGTCAGCGGGACCTAGGAAAAGAAAATCATCGAGAATATGTACCATGTGTTTAATACCCAGAAATTTTTCTGATGCGTACTGGAGAGCAGTGCTGAACCGTTCAAAAATAGCGCAAGATGAGGATGCCCCCATAGGGAGACATTTATCGAAATAAATTTTTTCCTGGAATTTGAAACCTAACAGGTGATAATCTGATGGGTGAATGGGGATAAGACGAAAAGCTGAATCAATGTCAGTTTTGCTAAAAAGTGTACCCGGGCCCAGGTTTAAAAGGAGGTCAACTGCCTCATCAAAAGATGAATAAACTACATTGGCAAGGATGGGGTCAATGAAATCATTGATAGAATCACCTTTAGGGTAACTGAGGTGATGAATTAAGCGGTATTGCCCCGGTGATTTTTTGGGAACTAGACCAATGGGGCTTACGTGTAGGTTATCGAATGGTGGAAAATCGAAAGGGCCTTCTATACGACCAGCTGAAAGCTCATTTTGTATTTTTTGAGATACCAGTTGAGGGAAATCAGAACAAGATTTTAAATTTGGTGAAGTGCAAGCTTTACGGGGTCCTAAAAATCCTAATTTGAAACCTGTCATGAAACCATCTACAATATATTGTGACCATGTATATCCTGAAAGAAATGGGATTAACTGGTTGACATTTACTGGTGTGACCAAATTATAATTGTTTGGATGGCTTTGGGCCGGAACTGGAAGGGTTTCTCTTGCCAGAGAGGGACTGGGAGGCCTGTTCCTTGCTGGAGTATGAGCAGTTTAAAGCAGTGTGGGGGCCCCGGCAGAAACCACAGATATGAGGGTGGGGGCAGTTGATGCGTTGACAGTGGGTTGGTTTGTTGAAGTTCCAACATACGTTGTCCACGAAACGTTTTGGACGGTTTGAGGGGAACGATCTGCGTTGAGTGGCAGGTCTTGAGGGACGAAAGGACTGAGGATTGTGAGTATTAGTGTTTAGAGTGCTGGCCATCAGCCAGAATTCAGTGTGAATTCTGTCCCAAGGCAAAGGAACAGAAGCTCGAAACAAACGAAATTGATTGTCGTAATACTGAAAGGCTGGACCTGGACAGCGAGTAGCCAGATCTCGTATGATCTCCATGTATTTTAGGAGTTGTTGCGTTTCCCCAGGGTACTTGTGTGTCCTTACGGAAACGTAGCGAATGAACGCAGACGTCCAAACTTCAATTGAGGTGATTTTTGTACAGCGTGTAGATGGTTGAATGGAAATATGTGCATGTTTGTCCAGTTGCAGAGTGAAGTTAGAAGATTGAGAGGCAGAATTAACTGGAAGGAGAGATGAAAGTTCTACATATTTGCCTTTCCAAATGTCCTTACATAATGACTTTAATTTGTGGAAGTATTGGTGTGCTGATTGGTTCTGCGTAGTGCATACCAGTATCCGGAAGAAGGCCCATCATGTGCGTGCTGAGTATTTCCTGAAGATTTGCTGGTGGGTCGACCTCATCTTCTGAAGAAGAGTCGTCCGAGTAGTTGAATGGTACCTGAAGGGGTTGTTGATGTGGTAGAACAACTGCATTGGGTGGCACGGGTCCAGGTACCTGAGGGGGTTGTTGATGTGGTAGAACAACTTCATTGGGTGGCACGGGTCCAGGATTAAAATCAACACCCTGGATGTGCTGGATTGTGTTGTTCCCAGATCCATTGTGAGCATTGGATGGACCAGTAGATGTCCCCGTTTCTTGTACTGGAATTGCCGTGGATATTGATGGTGGAGGACTGGTGGGTGTGGAGCATGATTTCTTGGCCGTTGTATTATCACAGCAACTGCATATTGTTGTTGTTGCCGATCGTTTTTTAGTTTTCTTTGCAGGCCTCATCTGAAAATCAATTGATAGGTAAGTATAAAATTAGATATTCAAATATATTCTATGTATACTTTTCCAAGTGTTAATTGCTGGATTTGTCGTGTATAAAGCCATATAACCATGTTATTAGTAAACATTCTAAAAGGGGATTTAAATATATTCTATGTATGTACGAGATATGTTGTACAAAAGGACAATTGATTATCCCCAATTAGATAAAATGATAAAATAGACCCAAAAGTGTGAGTTTGATAGTGCCACAAAGATAAATGGTTAAAGGCGGACAAATGATTCATAAGAAATGCATAAGGCTAGTAACTAAATCACGCATAAAGATATGGCATAAGGATGGCAAGTAAATCATGCCTAGATAAAAGAACAACAAACGTGAGGCTGGTTACTACATTGTGAACAAGGGAGATAAATCTGATATTTCAATTCACAAGACTGCTGCCGTTAGTTCCCTTATTTTTGTGTAAAACACACAATAATTATAGAGTAAGCAGCCGACAACTGAATAATGTATTGATAAAATAATACAATGTTAAAAGTGTGAGGTTGGTAACTAAATCACACTAAAATATAAGAAATATTATAAAAAATAGGGCATGCGGCTGGAAACTAAATCATGCCTTTATTTTATAAATAATAATAAGTGTGAGGCTGGCAACTAAATCACGCATAAATATATGGCATGAGGCTGGTAACTAAATCATGCCTTTATTTTATAAATAATAATAAGCGTGAGACTGGCAACTAAATCACGCAATAAATATAAGGCATGAGGCTGGTAACTACATCATGCCGTTATGTTATAAATAAGAAAAAGCGTGAGGCTGGTAACTAAATCACGCATAAATATAAGGCATGAGGCTGGTAACTAAATCATGCCTTTATTTGATAAATAATAATAAGCGTGAGGCTGGTAACTAAATCACGCATAAATATAAGGCATGAGGCTGTAACTTAATCATGCCTTTATGTGATAAATAATAATAAGCGTGAGGCTGGCAACTAAATCACGCATAAATATAGGGCATGAGGCTGGTAACTAAATCATGCCGTTATTTTATAAATAATAATAAGCGTGGTATTGGTAGCTAAATCACGCATAAATAAAATCTAGTGTAGGCGGATTTTAATAAATCACGACTAGATTAAATAATAATTAGCATGAAAATAGAATGACTAGCAAATTGCTAGTGTGCATGTTGTATGATGCTGCCAACGAAGTCATTTATGAGTCTGTTACTCAATCTCACAGAGAGCTAGCTGTAGCTCATCAAACATTGAATAGTAATACATATCTTAGTAATACATATCTAAGGTCTGAGCTCAGCTGCTGAGGATGCGTTTCGTGGCGGCGACCACTGCTGCTCTGATGTTTCTGTACAGCTGGCGTTGTCCCTGGCTGGATAGGTGGCATCCATCTTTTGCGAAGTTTCTTTCTTTGGAGGAAATTGTCCAAAACCCTTTTAAACGCCATAGGCAAGCTCGGCTGTCTAACACCGATCTCAAACGTTCAGAAAGTAGCAAGTTTAGACTGTCCACCCTGTTATTGAACCATATCGTGTCAACTGGGTATTTTGAAGAGACTTGTGGTGTGCAGCGATGTAAACATTGCATTACCACAACATAACGCACATTCAATTCAAATAAAAGTGTTCTCACCAGGTCTTCAATTTTATTTGCCACAGAAAGAATTGAACACGACGAATCATAAATGTCGTTGGTGCCAATAATCAGCACAACAATTTCCGGTTCAAAGTCAGAAATCTCGGTTAAACGATGGTGTAGTGTTTGGACGCGAGCACCGGAGAATCCAGAGTATTGCACTAGAGGGTGTCCTTGCAGATTCAAGTTAAAACGTAGAGTGGAGTCATGTCGGATGAAATCTTTAAGGTGCCTCACAAACGAATGGCCGAACAGCTGTACTTTTAGCGGACTGGGCGCAGCCATGTTTGATGACGCGATGACGTCACTAAATTGTCAGGAAACTGGTTTTCTTTGTCTCCCAGACAACCATGTACACATGAATTATAATCGTAAAATCCACGGTAGAGCCAGGTCGCCGCCGATGAAATGAAACGGATAACTCATAACTAAAGAAGTCTTAGCATGAAAGCATAATGCTTTACCTTGTAATAAAATCCAAAGTAATATAAAAAGTGTTTTGAAGCGTAAGCTTTTGCGATGCAACTCGCACCAAAGCATTAACAGATCACATGACTTTTATCTATACAATGATTGGCTAATGCCTAAGCGTGCCTTTTAGGTTACACTGCACTTATGTAGTATGTAAACAAAGGTATTGAGGATAACTTCTACAAAAACAGGAAAAATCATCACAATGACATAAAAAACTTTATGTGTGCATAAACTTGGTTATCTTCTATTTATAAACTTGACTACCGAAACGTTACGTTATAAAAGCCATCATAATTATTGATAATGTCTTTAAATATTTACCTTTGCATCCAGAAAGTTCTCTAAAAGTATCCGTTTTCGAAACATACTCAGTTCACAAACAACACTCTAACAGTATAGCTTTTTTTCGTTTTGAATAACCCAATCTGTATACTGTAGATCAAAGTGAGAATGCAAACACAGACATACATTGCATTCAGGCGTATACACAAGTACATCCATCGTATTCATACTGAAGTATACTCATAATGTCACGTAAATATATATAAGAACATAATACGTCATATCGTAAAATATACACTTGAGAATACGAATACTTATTAACTATCAAGGCGGTAATGACAATTATTGAGAGTACTAGTTAGATTCGTTTTTGTAATTAGCTTCTTTGATATTTTAATGAACATTACCAGTTTGTCACAAGAAACTAATAACTATAATTTATATGCAGATTGGTTTATAGCAAATATACGGCTTACAGTATTGTTTCTTAAATCGGAAAAGCGTTATCAACATATAAAATGGTATTCATCTTCCAAATCTAAGTCATTACAGCATAAACATTCACGTTCTTTTCGAGGTAGTTATTTGGCGTATCTGCCAGTTTGGATTCTCATCAGATGTTAAGAGGCTCTTAATCTTACATAAAAAAACTCGCATAAATCTAGGAAGTAAATCTAAATATGTTTAATATTCCAGACAGCTTAAAAAAAAAAATTACACATATCTAATGCAGTACTATTATGCATTTTCCCGGAACACTCTTGTTTAAAATTGTCAACAAGTCTACATTTGAACTCGCTAATAAAACTATTAACTTGTATAATGTTAAGATTTTGCAATACATAACTTAATCCAGTATTATTAAACATGTTCTGGACATTTGAGACCAAGTTTGTGTAACCTTTAATAAAATCGCTCGTGGCTTATTTGTACACAATTCGAAATATGTTATACTTATTATTCGGAACTTTAAACCAATATTTTTGCATTTTTATTCACCTGTATATCTAACTTATTCTCCATAAACCGAAGTCTATATCGTCTGACTTAGTGAAACCTCAGACGACTCAAGCATAAGTTAATATAGAAACCACAAAAAATCAATTGACTGGCAAAACATTTTTGGTTTAAGGTCAAAATTACTGCATTTAAACAGTAATGTATTCATGGCCTTGATGGCTCTACCAATCAAATGTGTCTGTGTTAGTTTAAAAGTTCCACTGTTATTCAACACTGTGCGTAATAGGTACAGCGGTCAACAACTTAAATATCATTGCCATTGTTCTTTGTTCTTTTAATCCACCATTGTTTGCAGTGTTAATATTTAATCGCCACGAATTGCAATGTAAGTGTAATTTATCTGAATGTGCTTGAACTTCAGAAGCTTACTTGTCGGAAATAGCCATGTCGTCGGCAAATAATAGTAAAATCAACACAATAGCATCTATATTTAAACTTAGTCAAAGCTATCTTGTGGCAAATAAAGAAAACATAATAAGCCGACATTACCTTCCCTTAACTCAGTCCAACAACATAACTAAAAATAACTAAAATAATCTGAACGAGATGAAAATGAGTTAACACGGGACCATTCATGTCCACAGAATACTACGGAAATGCGGATTGTTCCCTGAGAGCGTAGCCGAACAAAAAATGACAATAAAGTCATGAATGTTCCAATAGCAAGCTTTGATTAGTCTGTTGTTCGTTATTGATTTATATTTATTTATGACGTCTATTATGTAGTACAGCAGTAAAACATATATTATGGTATACTCGATCATCAAGGGACTTGGCCAGCCGTATGTTATTATAACCGTAATTGCTTCATTTTTGTCATGTAACCAATAGCATTTAAATGGACTTCGTTAAACCCGCTTTGTCCAAAAGCTTTGGGCATAGCAGTTGTTGTACGAAATCCCCTGCCGTCAATTTCAGTATACGAATCGCCTTCGTTGTTGTGAAATATGGTTTCTATGAGTGAAACATATGCCTTGTTATATAAAGCAGTGATATAACGCTGTATATCAATAGTTTAGTAAGAAAATAAAATGCTAAGGGTCCTGTGCGCGATTTCACACTTACACATTGCAAATCAGTCTAAATCGCGAAAACCTAGCACGCATTGTAATTAAAAGGTTAGTTCCCTAGACGGTCGTGCAAGAATCAACCAGAATAGAGTTCGATCTGTTAAACCCGTGCGAATATCCGCAGTCTCTTCAAACCGGTTTACATTTAACACGAGTATTCTTTGAATATTTAAGAAATCTCTCTTACTATGCTTCATTGGTATATAGTTCATATATTTAAATTTTCATAAGCATTATTATGTATTTTGCAAAATATTACATTTAATAATGACACCATTTTATTTCGATCATGCATGAAATATCGTCGTTCGTTTACCATACCTGTCATCGTAGCCATAATCGACGCAGAAAAGACGCAGATGTCATTGTCGACGTAGTCTTTATTCCTATCGGCGTCTTCGTTTGTATTTTTGTGCGGACGAAAGTAACATGTAGTTGAAATATATATATATATAAGAATATGCTTATTATCAGTTATTGACATGTTTTGGTCAAACACCACAATAAGAAGCAGTCGCCGGTCTACAAATGTCCTGTATCATTTGTTTGACGAAAGAAAAAAGTGAAACCTTAGTGTGCGTTTGTGTAATATTAAGTTTATGAGGTTCTTCTGCTAAGACTAGGATTGTGTCCTAGCACTCCTTACTTATATGGATACCTAGAATCACGAACGTTGGGACGAATTTTGAAATATAGATGCAAATCTATAAAGCTATTTAGTTTGTACTGAAAGATAGTCCATTGTATTGTGGTCTTATGATGTGTCTGTGAGGGAATTGTATTACTGAAACCGGTTCTATGGTTCATTTAAGATATCAGAACGCTCTCTTTGCATGACTTACATGTGCGGCGATATTGTACATTTCTGACCGAAAAGAAATATTCCGCCCAAAAGAAATTAACTATGCAGATAACAGAAAAATGCCGTAAAACGCCCAGCCTCTCATCTATTCAGCCTCGTTTTCGATATGAACATTGTGTGAGTGAAACAATTCCATTAAGGCACATATTTTAGCCCATAAAATCGACAATTTACGCATTACCAATGCAATTCATAATTACATTAACTTAGTTTACTAGTGCTGCTTTCTTTCTAAGTCGTACGTAAAAACAGTAATAAATCCAATGCGGGGGACAAATACAAAGGTGAAGGTTGCATCATTTCGCGACCTGTAGAATAATGTTTCGGTATAATGTAGGCATGGGGAAGAATATTAGAATCTAAAATTCAAATTTGGATAATTGATTTTAAGGCAAAGAAACTAGAAAAAAAAGTATAAATGCAATGTCATATGTTTAGGTTCAGTGCTGACGACTTCCGTGGATCAGTTATTGTTCCGATTACAGATGCAAGCAATTCACACGATTATGTTTGGCAAATTGGGGGTTATCAGTAGAGAGGTGGTTTCTTTATTGTTTTTATAAGACAGTTTGCACGGGTGTAAATACACCGCGTTTAAGATATTGTTGAACATAAAATCGACACAGTTCGGCGTCTCGCATTTAAAAAAACGCGACTTGCGGCATATTCAACATGCCAATCATTTTTACTTTTTTGTGTGTTATATCCATAGATAACATCAAATTTAAATTATTCATCTCTTATAATATTGATTTTCAATATTTAATATTTATTTAAGATTGAGAGCGTTCATTTCATCAACATTATCATCACCACCACCAACTTCATCACCACCAGAACCACCACCACCACCACAACCGCGACCATCACCGCCCCACCACCGCCACCACCATCACCACCACCACCACCATCACCACTATCATTAGCATACGTAAAAACAAGAACAATGAGAAAGAAAAGGAAAATAATAATAAGAAGAAGAGGACACATTAACTGTGACATGTGTTATCTCAAATTTCCACTGTTTAACAATTTAAATAGTTTTAGCAACCGCTAGATTTATTTTTGCCTAATATAACGCCTCTTGATATAGATTATTATTTTGGTTCAACTCGAAGTTTTTATATAAATGGATGTATTGACGTCATTGAGGTCCCTTATTTAAAAAATATTGAGTGAAGTGTTTATTTCATCATTTTTAAAACGCTAAACCTCAAAAAACATATTCATGTCCGCTAATGATACAGCGTCGTCGCGATTTGTTATTTATTTCTTTTAATGATGTGATAAAGACTCAATCTGTTAACTGCCTGACCGTTTTTTAAGAGATCAGACACTTCCTCGCCTACAAGGCAGTCCATTGTTCCAACACACAACTGTGACGCATGTCACAGCCTATGCCAGAGTGGTTCCTTACAATATGCGCATGCGATTTTTTTCACAATAATTTGCGGCCGAGGAGGCCATCCACTTTAGAAGGAATAGATTAGTGTGTGTGTTTACGATGGATTAACAACAAGCACAGTTTGACACAAATTATTTGACTAAGTAATACTCAATTCACACGTTTGCATATATGCTTACTAATTAATTTTTGTTAATGCAACACTGTTCTGTAAATTGGACTTTACTTGTGATAAATCCCACGTTTTTATTGCCGATAAAAAAAGAATAACATGTTACTGCCTTACATTTTCGTAATATATCAGCGAGGCTTAGAATAAAATAAGTAAGAGATTTTGAAAAGCCATTTTCAAATGTTCACGACCACTATTGATGCATAATTTGTCCATATACAATTATTTAATAAGATTCTTTTCATTTCGTGATTTCGGTTTATCCGGTTTTATACGAAATAAATTGCAACAATTCATTGATTGTAAGTTAAACGCTGATTGTAGTGACGTTTCCAACCAAATGGATGTTTTGGGAAACAGATTTATAACACATAACAAATGCTTTTTCAGATCATGGAAACGTTATATCAAAGGGAGAAAACTGCACTTGAACATATATTATGATTCACCTCCCAAAGACAGCAGCGCTACTTGATTTTCGTTTGCCATTTTACCAAAACAAGAACGTTAAATGGGAGCAAACATTTCGTTTCAATTTTCACATATTGAATTAGGTGATGTTAAAATTGAAACGAAAGGTTACTGGGGAAATATGTTTCGGGTTCTGTATTTAAGTTCCACAAAAAAACGATGTGAAGTTTACAATTTTGTTTATTTGTAATAGTTTTTTTGTTTCGGTTATTATGAAATATAAACTTATGATTTGTTGTTTGAGTTGCCAGTCGGACGTGAACGCATGTGTTTAAAGCATAAATATCAAGAGAATGTTGTCAAAAGTTGATTTTAAAGCATAAAAACAAACATTCTTTTATAAGTCATTTGACGCATTATATATGAAACTTAAAGATATATGACAATTCATATCAGTATATATCCTTAAACATTATCAGAAGAAAATGTTCACGTTACCTTATACTGGTATTTTCTTAAAAAAAAAATAATAAAAAATACAGCACTAAAGTTGGTCATCGTATTTAAGCGATGGCTGAAACCGGTTTGGGGCTTTTTAAACACATTTTATATACCTTTTACATACTGTTCATACACATTTCTCAGATATAATCATAAAGCGCTCATAAAGCAAATATTAAACACAAGCATTGTAATTGAAACTTAAGAGAAATAAAAGACTTAACCCATTTAATAAATCAAATGGCTTAATATTTACAACCTTCTGTTTGGAGGTACCATCAAGCACACGCATCATATAATTTACAACCCCTAATGTTAACATAAAATTAGAATTCAGCATCATACAAATTCTAAATCGAGCAAAACACTTGATATCATGGCTTGGGCATACATGAAAAAGTTCCAACATAAAAAGCAGTAGAAGGCAGTTAAGCTTGTACGTAATTGCATGAAGTTTCAATAAACGTGTCTGCATGTATCTGAATTAAGAACATTTTGTTTTGTTATTTATTTGGTATGCGAACATTAATAATGGATGTGTGCTAGAATCAAAACTGCATTAAATCCAATACATACACCTTTTTTGCATATTTTCGTTTTCCTGAAAGATTCCCTGCTTTATGAATAAATATCCCAAAATGTTCATCTTGTTGTAACTGCAGTTACTGTATATAATGCTGAAAATATATTAAATTGTGTATGACAGGTTATGCGTTATACTTGCTCACATGTTATCACGTGTATATTACCGATCTCGTTTAAATAACAACGTTACAAACTTTATTTGAGTCAAGTAAACATTTATTCTTAAAACGATGGTAACATAAAACGTATATGAACTCATGCGGCGTTTTCAATCCGTTTTTTCAGCTTCATATTACGTAGGTTATGCCTATGTAAAATTTAGTTTAATTAGCAATTCGCAATCATTTTCTAATTATTTTTTGGTGAGCTTACAACATTTACCAATTATTTGGTGAGTTTACATAAATCGCACGTTCACCCCAATGAAAAAGACACAGACCGTAAAATATAAAGTTAAGAATAATCACTGCTTATACTTTTTTGTTTATTGTATTATTTATTGTTTCATGTAACCTAACTATTATTGACAGAAAGCTGAGCTTCTAATATAACTTTGATAATGAAAGCTGAAGTGTACCATGTTGAATTTAAGTAGTCACTACCTGGTGTGAGTAAGCAGAACAGCTATTGGAGATTTATATTTACAAACATTTTATAAGAGCCAAAACACAATTATTACTTCTTAATAATCTTGTTATGGTGTTTTTTTCAGTTTCAGATTTAGTGCATATATGTCAATTTACATAGACAATATATGTTTTGTTTTTGCTTTTCGCTCGCCTGTGATTTTCAACAAATTGAATAAAAATTAATTCATTTTTATTTCGCTCGCTCGCTCCATTTTTTTTTTTTTTGGGGGGGGGGGCTTAAATCCATAGAACAGTTCTTCAATTTGTCGTGGCCTTGGATAGAATATGTAAACACATAAAATGTAATAGCTCGCACCCGAGTTTTAATGGGTATTGCAACGGAACAATAACCCTCCGTAAAAAGTCGCAAAACCGATACATATACCATATCCGTATAAATGATACATGCTCGCAAGTACTGACGGGTTATTAAAAATGATAACAATACGGTAAGATGACTTAAGTCACAACTGATGGTCAGTATTTTTTGAAAACACAAAAACCACTACACGTGACACAAATATAGGAAACAGTATTTTGCATTAACTTCTTTCTTTCTCTCCCTCGATCATTACACTCACTCACCCACTCGCCCTCTCCCCCACTCCATCACTCCTTAATGAAATACATCGACAAAAGAAGAGTTTGTTTGTAACATACACACAGAGGGTATGGAGTTTAATAAGTATCTTGAAATGATGATGACAGGTATATAACCTTGTTTGAATGATGAACAGCTTGGGAAAAGTAAAGCTTATAAGGAACTGGTTCATATTAGTGCATTGTTTTCTTTTGTACAACCATAGTATTTTACACTGTTTTTTTTTAATACACACGTAGTCGTTCAATGTTTGTATACCTATGTTTACACTTCTCTAATTAACAAGATATTGACAAAGGCGTTGGCTGTGGCATTAATATTGAATGCATATTTGAACCTGCTTCTTTATTTAAAATGTAAAATATCTGTTTGTTCAGATAAGGTATACTATCAGTTTAATTCGCATGCGATGTTCCGTAAGAATATTACTATAATTGCTGTTGTGTTGTTGTTGTTGTTGTTGTTGTTGTTTTCAAAGGGAAAATGAAAAAAAAGGTTTGAAGACCAAACTGATTAAGTATGTTAGTTAATCCGAACAATGTAATGCAGAACATAGCGATTGAGTGAGGCAAGTCATGAAGCAACTACGCGATCTCATTATAATTCCACATTTTATCAGAAAAAATAAATGTAGATATTTTTTATGGAAACAACAACTTAATTAAAGTAATGAATTTATTCCCAGTATATTAAATACATTTCGTTATGGAATTGTTTATGAGTTATACGAGAAACCAATCCTTACCTCCATTCAAAGTTACTCATGCATTTATTTTAATACTAGCAATGCAGTGGCATTCAGTATTAAGTATATCATGCTATAAAGCATTTCAGGTCTTTAGCTTTAATGTGGTGTAAACAAATGTTTACAACCGAAACAGGCCAAAGACAGTAACTGATTGTTATCAAGCCTGATAGAATCTTCCCTGCATAATTTATAAACACAAAACCTAACCGGTTATAAATTGTTTAAAGCAGAATTGAAAACCATCTTGTCAAAATTCTGACGTCTTTGCAAATTCGATCGTTTGCAAAGAACATTTATAGGCATTGTTACTGCTTCAAAGATGATGACAAAATAAGCCATTTCGTTATTAAAGGCAAATAAGGGCCTTGGATGCAACTTACTTAAATTAGTAAAACAATTTTTCCGGACCGTATGTTAATGGAAAATAATTGGGATGACTTCAATTGACGAGAGGAAAAGATGCATAGCCGTCCGTTCAAGCCAAAGGAAAATACAACTTCAATACAAGACGGCCACGATTATTTGAAACGGATCTGAACTAATCTGACCTGGTAACTATCCCAATGTCGGTTTACAAATTATTAAAGCTGGTGGTCACAAAAACTCACACAGAATAGGTATTGCTAAGATGATCGACACGAAGGCATTGTTAAAGGAAGTGATAAGAACGATCTCTAAAGAAGGCTAAAATAGATATATGATGTAACCTTTTTAGTAAACTAACTTAATAAACAAAACATGCTTAGAAGACTTTAAAACGGCTCCTTTACTTTGTGTTTGTACTTTTGTATTTTCATATATTAAATATGCTGAACAATTCAAATATGATACATAGACTGAAGTTGCTAATTCTGCTTGATATTGTATCCTATTTAGTACACTGTGTTAAATAGGTTAACCCATTTATGCCTAGCGTCTAGAAAAAAGACCTTGGCAAACAGCATAGAAATAAATATACTTGACATCCCTAATTTTGGAAATAAATTGATCCAATTTAGAAGGATGGGATAGTCCACTAAGCATAAATGGGTTAAATAAACTGAACATGCTGCTTAAGGCTAAAAAAGATGAGTGTTTATCTTATATAAAACACTTTTCTAAATTCGTAGACGTTTGCACTTGTAGTATAACATCAGTTCTGCATTATGATATAATAAGTCTGTCGAAAACCTTGTTTTGTTTCCATAATTTAATGTAAGGGAATATAATTGTTATAAACATAACTTGAGCGAGGTAAATTTTATCATAACGGACACGTATCATGTCAAATTGATAATTACTTTATAATTTACATTGAATACACAACACTTTATAATATGTAACACACGATTTGATTGCGATCTTAAACCTACACATAACCAGCGTGAAAAAACGTCCACTACAGCAAAACGTTTTAACAAACTTTACGAAGTTACTTCATGAGCTGTACTGGCCTATTATTTCAATACAACTAGATTGTTCGCACAATCACATCAAGTGGCTTACATAAAATAATTATTTACAAAAAGTATATAAGGCAATACTAACAAAACTATATTGAATTGCTAAACATGCCATATAATTATATTAACATCTTTTGAAAATCCAACAACAAAGCAACAAACAATGGAAAATGCCATGGTGAACAACGAAAAAACATTTCTGTTCTATTTCGAGTAATCAGGTAATTATTATCACAATACATAAAAACAATATACAAAGTGAACTGGCATAACAAGATGTTTTCTATTCCTTAAACTACTTTAACCCATTTATGCCCAGCGTCTAGAAAAATGCCTTGGCAAACTGCGTAGACCCAGATGAGACGCCGCTTGATGCGGCGTCTCATCAGGGTCTGCGCTGTTTGCTTAAAGGGATTTCTGTAAGAAATATTCTAAATATAGAAATAAAAACATCCCTAGTTTGGAATTAAATTGATCCAATTTAGAAGGATGGGAGAGTACACTAGGCATAAATGGGTTAAACTACTTTTAATTTCAGACTACAAAATGTCTGCGCAAAAGATACCAAAGGTTGTTAAGAGAACAGAACGGAAGAACCATGATTTTAGTCATTTTTTATTTCAATTGCAGTAAACCAGCAATGAGTTGGATTGTATAGCCCGAAATATGGTTCAACGATTATTCGCAAATAAATCAACGACTCAGTGAAAAGAAATCATACATATTGTTATAATTGTGCAAACGAGACGAATTAATATTATAAGCATATATAATGAAGACAACAACATTTGAACAGCAGCAAAGTTATTGGTTGCGCTGGCAATGTGTTTTCAGTACATGTATTAGCATTTCAGTATTGTCCGTATGCTAAAAATTGCCACCATCAAAATTGCTGGCTTTTTTAAAAGGTTTCGCGACATGGTTACCCGCCTTATACTTTGATAAGGAACTCTGCAGCGCTTTTACTATTTATTGTCTCCGCACATCTGTGCGCTCTAAAACCAGAACACGGCATTACGGCCAGATGTGCACACTTTATGTGAACACTTACTTTTTTTCATAACAAAAACGTACTAAAATCATGTTCACCACTTATGAACGTGAACTATTGATATTCGTAGCTCATGTAAACTATTTAATAGTAAGTTCAGTAACTGACAATGTTCATTATTTAACTATCATATATAATGCTTTTATCGACAAAACATATTACTGCTAGTAAAACCCCCGTAATATATGCAATTTATTTAAATTATGACGAAAGCTTGTTTACTTTATTGCAGATATCCCTCCTCTTTAAGAGAATTTATTTATTCATTTGCTTCAAACAAAATGTTATTAACCCTATAAAATTGATTTCATTTTTACCGAATGAAATATTTTGATAGAAATATTTTTCATATACCATTACTTAAAATACGACATATACATATGTTTAAGACATTGTTTTTGAGTAAATGTTACAAAATAGTCATGTTCCTCAAATGAAAGTTGAACCTAGTATGATGATGTAGTTTTTTTGTATCATGATATTATATTGTTCAGACTGTAAGACCATAAACATTTCTTTGTTATTATTGGTGGCCATGGCAGTCGTATACGTATATAATGCTACTGTTCTATTATTAATTTGTTCTTTTGTTTATTTTCAGAAAGTTATTTTAGGGCAATCACTCTAATCCTAATGACATTTTCATTGAACTCTACCTCATAAACTGCCACCGTATTTTACATTTTTGCCATTCCCCTCTCCAACATTCGTTGCATGATTTCAATTTCACCCATAGTGCTTCGGGCAATATACATCAAACGATTTGTTTGATTATGAGCACACATAATCATATGCCGATTTAATTAATGTGGTTTGGATGGTCGTCATTAATATTATGAATTGAACAGTATCTACACTTATATCACCACTACAAACACAAAGATTTAACTCGTTCTGAACGTGTTTTTTTATCAAAACCTTCCGGTGTCATGTATCACGCCAAGCAATCAGCTCT